>NC_057805.1:54723845-55023845 GCF_018294505.1 Triticum aestivum
ACTGGACTGCAGCTAAGCCCCCGAGTGAGAGGGTTGCTCACCACTCGGTAGGATTTTTCAAACTTAGGCGAGTACTGAACTGCAGCTAAGCCCCCGAGTGAGAGGCTTGCTCATCACTCGGTAGGATTTTTCAAACTTAGGCGAGTACTGGACTGGAGCTAAGCCCCCGAGTGAGAGGCTTGCTCACCACTCGGTAGGATTTTCAAACTTAGGCGAAACGGATTCGCGGCTAAGCCCCCGAGTGAGAGGCTTGCTCATCATTCGGTAGGGTTTTTCAAACTTAGGCGAAATGGATTCGCGGCAAAGTCACCCACTGGGGGATTTCAGACGCAAACAAAAGCAACAACAACCATTTAGGAAGACTGTAAAGCTCTTGTCTTTGATGAACAAACTACAAAGGTATTTCTTATTACATCTCATCCGAATGAGTACTTAAGTATAAAAGGGGCGGAGCAGCTCCGCGTTCCAAGCCCGTGGCTCGTCTTTCTGATGCTCGACATTGTAAAGATGGTATGCTCCATTGTGGAGAACTCTGGTGACAATGAAGGGGCCTTCCCAAGCAGGGGCAAGCTTGTGTGGTTTCTGCTGATCCACTCGAAGAACCAAGTCTCCCTCTTGAAAGGCTCGGCCCCTCACATTTCTGGCGTGGAATCGACGCAAGTCTTGCTGATAAATGGTCGACCGGATTAAGGCCATCTCTCTTTCCTCCTCTAGGAGATCGACTGCGTCCTGCCGGGCCTGTTCTGCTTCATCTTCAGAGAAGAGCTCGACTCGGGGTGCATTGTGAAGCAAGTCCCTCGGTAGAACAACTTCAGCTCCATAAACCAAGAAGAATGGAGTTTGTCCAGTCGACCGATTGGGAGTTGTCCTCAATCCCCAGAGAACTAATGGAAGTTCATCGACCCAGGCACCTGCTGCGTACTTGAGATCACGCATCAGTCGGGGTTTCAGTCCTTTGAGAATCAAGCCATCTACTCTTTCTGCTTGTCCATTCGACTGGGGGTGGGCGACTGAAGCATAGTCAACTCGTGTGCCTTGGGAAGCACAAAAGGCTCTGAACTCATCAGAATCGAAGTTCGACCCGTTGTCAGTGATGATGCTATGCGGAACTCCATATCTGAATGTCAATTCTCGGATGAAGCTGATGGCAGTACTGGCTTCAAGATTCTTGATAGGCTTGGCTTCAATCCATTTGGTAAACTTGTCGACTGCTACAAGCACATGAGTGAAGCCGCTCCTACCAGTCCTCAGGGGTCCAACCATATCCAATCCCCAAACAGCAAAGGGCCAGACAAGTGGAATAGTGTTTAGGGCCGACACAGGCTTGTGGGACATATTGGAGTAAAACTGGCAGCCTTCACATTTTTCGACTATATCTTTCGCCATTTCATTTGCTCGTGGCCAATAAAATCCGGCTCGGTATGCTTTGGCCACAATGGTCCGAGAGGACGCATGGTGACCACAGGTCCCCGAGTGGATGTCATTGAGGATCACTCAACCTTCTTCTGGCGTTATGCATTTTTGGCTGACTCCGGTTACGCTTTTCCTGAACAGTTGTCCTCTGATCACAGTAAAGGCTTTGGATCAACGGATGATTTGTCGAGCCTCTTCTTCATCCTCTGGGAGTTCCTTCCTAAGGATATACGCCATGTATGGCACTGTCCAGTCGGGAGTGATGACCAAAACCTCCATGATCAGGTCGACCACGGCTGGGACTTCGATTTCAGTCGGATCTGTGGCACTCTTAGGCTGCAGGGGCTCTTCAGTGAAAGGATCTTCTTGAACTGAAGGTGTATGAATGTGTTCCAAAAACACGTTGCTGGGAATGGCTTCCCTCTTGGAACCTGTCTTTTCCAAATCATCGGCTGCTTGATTTTTTAGTCGGGGTATATGATGGAGCTCTAGCCCCTCAAACTTCTTTTCCAACTTCCTCACCGCATTGGAGTAACCAGTCATAGCTGGGCTTTTGACGTCCACTCCTTCATCACTTGATTGACTACCAAATCTAAGTCGCCGTAGACCATGAGGCGATGGACGCCGAGTGAGATGGCCATACGTAACCCATATAAGAGTGCTTCATATTCCGCTTCGTTATTGGAGGAATCAAAGTGAATCTGGAGAACATATCTGAGCTTGTCTCCTCGGGGGGGATATCAGTACCACCCCAGCACCGGAACCATTCAGCATCTTGGAACCATCAAAGAACATGGTCCCGTGCTCCGAGTGGACTTGAGTCGGCAGTTGCTGTTCGATCCACTCGGCGAGGAAATCTGCTATTGCTTGGGACTTGATAGCTTTCTTTGCCTCAAACTTAATATCCAAGGGAAGGAGTTCAATCGCCCACTTTGCCACTCGACCAGTTGCATCTCTGTTGTTCAGAATCTCTGATAATGGAGCGTCGCTGATGACTGTAATGGAGTGGTCAGAGAAATAATGTGCAACCTTCTTCATGGTCATATAAATTGCATAAACAAGCTTCTGATAATGTGGATATCTTTGCTTTGATGGAGTCAAAACTTCAGAAACATAATATACTGGGCGCTGAACTTTATAGGCTTTTCCTTCTTCTTCCCGCTTGACCGTAAGTACTATACTGACGACTTGTCCAGTGGCTGCAATGTAAAGCAGTAAAGGCTCTTTGCTAAATGGGGCAGCGAGCACCGGCTGGGTGGAAAGCAGGGCTTTGAGCTCTGCAAATGCTGCTTCAGCTTCAGGAGTCCACTCGAACTTATCAGACTTCTTCATCAGTCGGTAAAGAGGCAATGCCTTTTCACCGAGGCGAGAAATGAATCGACTCAAGGCGGCCAAACAACGTGTAAGCTTCTGGACATTGTGCACACGCACAGGGCGTTTCATTCGGAGAATGTCACCAACTTTCTCTGGGTTAGCGTCGATCCCCCGTTCGGAAACGAGGAAACCGAGTAATTTTCCGCCCGGAACTCCGAATGTGCACTTTGATGGATTAAGCTTGATATCATACCTTCTGAGGTTGGCAAAAGTTTCAGCAAGGTCAGCCAACAGGTCGGAACCTTTACGTGACTTGACCACAATGTCATCCACGTATGCTTCCACATTCCGACTGATTTGAGTGAGTAAACACTTCTGAATCATCCTCATGAATGTGGCTCCAGCATTCTTCAGGCCGAATGGCATGGTGACATAACAGAAGCACCCAAATGGAGTGATGAAAGATGTTTTTATCTCATCGGGTCCATACAGTCGGATCTGATGATACCCGGAATAGGCATCCAAAAAGGACAAGCGCTCACACCCTGCAGTCGAGTCGACTATTTGATCGATGCGGGGGAGAGGAAAGTGATCTTTCGGGCAGGCCCGATTGATATGCTTGAAGTCAATGCACATGCGGAGTGAGTCATCCTTCTTGGGGACCATGACAACGTTGGCAAGCCACTCGGAGTGGTAAATCTCTCGGATAAACTCAGCTGCTAGGAGCCGAGCCATTTCTTCAGCGATTGCTTTTCTCTTCTGTACGGCGGACCGTCGAAGATGTTCTTTAACTGGTTTCACTTTTGGGTCGACTCGCAAACGGTGCTCAGCCAGCCCCTGGGAACACCTGACATGTCAGAAGGTTTCCATGCAAAGATGTCCCAGTTCTCACGGAGGAACTGGATGAGCGCTTCTTCCTATTTGGAGTCGAGTGTTGTCGAAATGTGAGTCGGAGCAGCATTGGGATCGGTCGGGTGAATATGAATCGGCTTCGTTTCACCAGACGACTGAAATGCTGAATCCGTGGCAGGCTTCTTAGCTCGCAACAAATTACTCGGATCTGCATTTTTTTGATACTCCTGCAATTCCACTACTGCCATTTGCGCATCGGCGATCTTTGAGCCCTTCTAGAAGCACTCTTCTGCCTTCTTCCGATTGCCAGTGATAGTGATCACTCCTTTAGGACCAGGCATCTTCAATTTGAGGTAAACGTAACATGGTCGAGCCATGAAACATGCATAAGCCGGCCTGCCCAGAATAGCATGATAAGCACTCTAGAAATCGACGACTTCAAACGTCAACTTTTCTTTGCGGTAATTCTTGGAATCACTGAAAACCACATCGAGGGCGATCTGACCGAGTGACTCAGCCTTCTCACCAGGAATAACCCCATGGAAACTCATATTGCTTTCACTGAGTTTGGACATCGGAATGCCCATTCCTTTCAAGGTCTCCGCATACAGTATATTCAGGCCACTGCCACCATCTATCAGAACCTTAGTCAACCGAGTGCCTTCGACGACTGGGTCGACCACCAAAGCTTGCCTCCCAGGGGTGGCTATGTCTGTCGGGTGATCAGATTGGTCGAATGTAATGGCAGTCTGGTACCACTTCAAATAACTGGGCGTCACCGGAGCGACCATGTTCACTTCTCTGTTGATGACTTTCAGTCGACTCTTGCTCTCAACATCAACAAAAATCATCAGAGTGGAATTGACGTGGGGGTAACCATCATCGTCCTCTTCCTTATCCTCAACTTTGTCCGATTCTTTCTCCTTTTCTTTGGGTTGTTTCTCTCGGAACTGCTGGATTAGGAGCCGACATTGTCGAGTGGTATGTTTTGGATAAATGAGATTACCCTCCTCATCCTTTTTGGTGTGAATGTGGCATGGTAAATCCAACACATCATTTCCATCTTGATCTTTTACTTTCTTGGGGTTCCATGCCCCTTTGGGCTTCCCCTTGAACTTTCCTTGAGTCATGGCTAACGCTTCTTCGGGAGCAGCTGGCTCGGTTTTACGCTTCTGCTTCCGACTGGAGTTCCCTCCCCCGGTTTCGTGGGCGACTGTTTTGTGCTTGCCACTCCGGAGCCGATCCTCCTCTTCACCATTAGCATACTTGGTGGCAATTTCCATCATTCGACTCAGAGACATATCTCTGGCCCGACCGAACTTCAGAGTCAATTCTCGATACTTGATGCCTTCCTTGAAGGCACAATCTGCTTGGTGATCAGACACATTCTCCACCGTGTGGTGCAACGTGATCCATCTCTGGATATAATCTCTCAAAGTTTCATTTGACTTCTGCACACAAGACTGTAGCTCTGTTAGCCCTGCTGGCCATTTGCATGTACCTTCAAATGTTTTGACAAACACTCGGGCAAGCTCTTCCCAGCTATAAATACTGCCAGGTGCTAACTGATTCCACGACGCTCTCGCCAAGCCCTCTAACATCAGAGGAAGGTGCTTCATGGCCACTTCATCATTGCCACCACCAATGTGCACAGCCACTCAGTAGTCGTCAAGCCAAGTGTCAGGCTTGGACTCACCAGTGAACTTGCTGACTCCAGTCGCCAACTTGAAGTTGGGAGGAATCACTGCTGCTCTGATGGCTCTGCTGAAACACTCGGGACCTGAAACATGCACCCTGCTGCCGGTCGGGATCTCTATCGTGTCCATCTCTGTGTGCTCTGTTCCTGTCAACCAGACCTTGAACGAGAATGGATCTCGCGTCAAAGCCCGGCTCCCGGGGGTCGACTGGAATCCTTCGCCCACCACTGTGAGGGCGCCTGTCATCGTGTTGCCGAGGTGCATATGACCAAATCCTTGGGGGAGGCGTGGGTACTCGACGACGATCATACTGCTCATGGTTTCTGTACTGATCCTGTTGATCTCCACGTCCCTCACGCCTTGGAGGTGATCTTGGGCTGTGAGCCGTCTGAATTGTGTCTGCCATTATGGATCTACTATGAATCCTATTCCGAGACTGTAATACTGCTGTGTTCTGCTCCCCCGCCGCCCGGAGCAAAGCCCGGATCTGCATCAAACCCCTACCAGCCTCCGACTGGGAAGGCTGAATCGACTCTGCTATTCGGGCAGCAGCTGTGAGATTCTTGATCGGAGTTCGATATACCTGGGTTGGAGGCGGAAAAAGTTGTCGTCGACTGGATTCAGGAACTCGCTGCCGAGCACGCTCGTCGAGTGCGTGCTGGAGATTCTCCAGTCGAGTGCGCTCAGCCAAGTTAGCCAGGCGCACCTCCTCCAAGGCCCGGGCCTCGGGGGTTTCTCCAACGATAGGAGTGTGAAGTGCATCCATGTTACGGCGGCGAAGCTCTTCCCTCTGCTGCGAAGAGAGGGGCTCGGGGCGGTACTCCTCGTGGACACGCGACGGATCGCCTCCGCCATCACCACCGTCGTCGCGGGGGAAGCCAGGAGGACTGTGCGGTCCGTTGACCATCAGGGCTTCCGCCGCGGGGTCACTGCTGTCGCACTCGGATGCGGTCTCAACGGAGCCAGTCGAACAGGCCGTAGAGAGTTTCGTCGGGCTCGATTGCCGCGACTTGGGGGTGGCCGACTGGCGAGCCACCGCGTGCCTCACCCACCGCTGGAGCCTCGACCGACCGGAATGCTTGTGCCGGCGGGCAGCAGGGAGTGAAGACGCCACCGGAGCCGACCGATACTGGGTCGACGGCTGCCGCAGGAGGACACCGCAGACGCACGCGCGAAAGTGCGTTGCCCCGCGGATGGGGAGCGCCTCGATGTCGAGTGAAGCTTCTTGGAGCCAAGCGGAGTCGTCGGCGACGAACACGAGCGCGCCGAGACAGATCTCGCGGCCCTCGGCCAATCCTCCACTTGAAACCATGATGATGGGGATCGGAAAAATTGCAACTTCTCCAACAAGTCGCTAAGACACCTGCCCCACGGTGGGCGCCAACTGTCGTGGTTCTAAGTCTGACAGTAGAATGGGGGGTAGGGATGTAGAGGCAAGATCCTAGCTATGGAGAAGCTGTACGCACGAGTTTTACGAGTTCAGGCCCTTCTCGGAGGAAGTAACAGCCCTACGTCTCGGATCCCGGAGGCGGTCGACTGGATTATATGCGTGTGTGTTAGAGGGGGTGCGAACCCTTGTGCATGTGGAGGGGGGTGTCTTATATAGAGTGCGCCGGCACCCCGGCCAGCCCACATTACAAGGCATTTAAGGTACATCAAGAGGGGGGCGTTACTAGTAACGTCCGTAAGAAAGTGTTATAAATGGCTATTAAGTCTAGGAGTTAATGCTCGACCGTTGCTGTGTAGAGTGACTTTAGGTCTTCTGTCCGTCGAGTGTTTCTTGTTACGGTCGAGTGATCTTGACTCCTCCGAGTGGAAATGTTTCTGGTCGAGTGGGTGATGGTACCCCTCGAATGCTTCTGGCTTTAGAGTGATGTCCTTGGGGAAGGTATTTAGGTCAGGCTTGTGACCCTACCCTAGGTACATGTCCTCATCAGAACCATCATGACTTCATTGAATTCCGCTTCTTCAAGAAAACTTACTGTACCCACAATACTGCTACCCCACGCGAAGACTAGATGTCACTGTACCACGTCATATCACTGAAACCCACTAGGCCATCCTAAAAAAACCACTAGGCCAAACTAGCCCTCCTATAGGTCATCTATTTTGGAACGGAGGGAGTACGTCTCTGTGCTACTATGATTTTCTGTTGTACGTCTCTGTACTTTTGCTACGATTTTCCTACCCTATGAACCAAATGAGGCCTGAATGTATCCGTGTCGACTAAGCCTACAATTTTAGGAGCTTGGGCTATTGGCCGATCGACGACGGATAAGTATAAGCGTACCACGAGCTCATCAGCCCCAACGTTTCTCTTCGGTGAGTGTTTTGCAAGTACTATAGCTCGCACAGTAGCTAGCCTACTAACACCAAGAATCATCAAACAAGCCCTGCTGATATAATAAACAGTTCAAACTTACATCTAAGCATGCCATATATTACATCAAAAGCTGGTGAGGATACATCTGTTTCCATAACTCGGAGAGGGTTCGCATGATTCACTATCAAACAAAAGTAGCAAGTACCGCCTACATAAGACAGTGCACTAGCCCTAAGATGGTTTGATAGCATGCATCGTTCTGGTAATTAAACACAGGGCAATGCAAACTACCCTGAAGGATTAGCGCGACCAACTATTTCTTGTCATCGATCTCTCGGGCAATACCACAGCACGGACAGCGGCATGGGAATCGATCTTTAGGGCGATGTCCACAGGACTGACTGCGACATCGGAATCGATCTATGGGGCGATGTCCACAGGATGGACAGCGGCATCGGAATCGATCTCCGAGGCGATGCCAACAGGACGGACCGCGACATCGAAAACGATCTCTGGGGCGTTGTCCACAGGACGGGCCGCGACAGCGGAATCATCAAGGGCGTCCACTGGCACCTGCACAACCCTAACATATTAGCAAGCACATTGCAAATAATCAAAAACCACAACTATGGCAATAAGCCATTATTTTGTTACCTTGTGCAGCCCACCGTGGGATCCCATCCCTCCGGGGGCCATCTCCTCTTCCTCGATGGGGGCCATCACCTTGCCGGGGGAATACAGCTTCTCAACGGCGACTATCTCCTCAAACTCGGCCTTGAGCCTCGCATAGGTGGCCATCAGAGTTTCTGGGGTAGGCATGGTGGGGCCCTTGCTGTTCTTCCAACTTTCTTTGAGGAGTTCGTCCGCCAACGTCGTCAACTCTCTGGCCAGTGCTTGTTTCTTGGAGTTCTTCGTCTCCATGGGTTAGCCCGCCAACATGGTCAACTTGTTGGTCGGTGCTCGCTTCTTGGAGATCGCTGTCTCCAGTGGGTTGTCCGCCGGCAACTCTTTGCCTAGTGCTCCAGGATCCATCAATGAACTGACAAACAAAAAGCAATCGAAAGGAAACCACAATCGCAATGAAAACGGGAAAAGAATAGGCTGTGAGAATCGGTCGGTGCTTCGCAAAAAGAAGATTCTTGGAATGAAAATGTAGCAGCATCACTGATTCGCCCACCTTTCCTTCGTCGGTACAGAAGAAAAATGGCAGAAGTGAGTAGCCTGGAGTGAGGTTTTCTTCAAGAAAGGGGAGAAAGGGCTTCAACGAGCGTTCCAGTGAAATGATGGTTGCTTCATCCAGTCCAACTTCGAGGCCACTTTACCACTGCTAGTAAAGGTTTGGTTTTTGTGATATGACGGGTCATGACGGCCACACCGGGGTGACGGTGAGTTTCGACTGTAGCACCTCGCTGTGATTTGGGGGATGGCACGCGGGGTCGGATGCTTTGATGTCCCACATGTAGATAGAGCGGCTAGTCATATAGGAGTGCTCAATATTGTGCACCGCGACCAAGGCGAAGAGGAAAACGAGAGAAGTACGTAATTAATTCATGAGTTTAATCAGGGTAGTTTCATAAAGTACGAGATACATTCCTCCAATCACAAAATGCCTTGGTTGATGAGATTTGAGATTTGAGCCCTATAAACCGGAAGGGAGGGAGTACTGCACGCGGTGTAGTCTAGTCACTTGTTGAAATCTCTAGAAAGGCAAATATTCCTTTCCAGTTTACACGGCTATACTAGCAAGTACTAGTACTACAATAGTGGGCTCAAATAGCAATTTTGTCTCATGCAAGAGGCTTGCTATATGCATGCTCCAAGGCACCGCACCACGCGAGCGTTCGCAACTGCCATGTTCGGGTTGCGCTTGGCTCTTCGCCTCTTCGAGAAGACGAACAATGATGTTACTCCTACTTCTACAGTATCGAATCCACTGCTGCATGTCCGTCCACCTCGTGCGGGAGGGATAGCATGTAGCGAAAGCTCCTACTAGTCCTGCCAGCCACCACGCTCATGCGCGAGGGAGGGACGCAGCTTCATTGACTTACTGCTCCTGCCTTTGCGTCTATGACAGGTGGGCCCAACAGGTGGTTGGCCCACCTGTCATGCAGCCAAAGGCAGGTGCAGTTAAGGCACCGGAGCTCAGTCCACGAGGGAGAGGGCGTTGTAGCAATCAAACTTCTCGTTCTTGTACGAGTTGACGCGACACATCAAAGCACTGCACTCGATATAAGTCTTTTTACACATTTCAAATGGACTACAACATATGGATGTATGTAGACATATTTTGCTTCATATGTAGTCACTTGTTGCAATCTCTAAAAAGACTTATATTTGCAAATGGAGGGAGTACAACGCATGCATGCATGCTGTGACTTCCCTTTTGATACTTGCATGTGTTGATTTGATGCACCTTGCCAAATTTTGACTATAAATTTAACTAACCAAATTTTCAAGCATGTCACAAAAAATTATGGGGCTGTTTGGATTGTGACTATGTTGTCTTATGTTGCCACATTATTTTTCCCACACTTGCCACACTTGCCTAACTTGAGTTGCTCAAATTGTTAGACACACTTTCGCTTGCCTAAGGGAATCTTGCCACACTTTTTGTGTCTATGACATGTGGGGTTCACTGCTAATAATCGAAATCTTGTCTTAGGTGTGGCTAATAAAGAAGACTTATATTTAGGAACGGAGGGAGTAGAAAATATAAATAATAATGCATGTTGGGGCAACCCACGTTTCCGATAATTTTAGCCGTGGGCTTGTTCACAATTTTTACGAGGGGGTGGTTGTTCATTTAATGGAGGGACTTGTACCAGACATGAACGCTACAAAGTGCGACCTGGCACACCGTAACACCACTTGGAACAAGCAGGTAGCTATCTCAAAAAATAATCAACAGCTGACCTGGCACGTAGTACACAATTTTAAACGATTGTTTTGATGGAGTGAAAAGGGAAAACTACCCCACTACGTATATATAGGCCGGAGCCTCCGCGCTTGCTTGCTAGGGTTGCTCTATTCACACACTCTCATCCTCTCCAGATCTAAACAAGATAGGGGTGGTAACACTGTCTTTCTCCCTTCAAAAAACATTATCTTTCTATCCTCACCGCTGGTTACAGATCTGGACGTATCCCCCTCCGCCGGTGAAGGGGAGGAGGGGCAGCGTTTAGGCCGTCGTCGACAGCGAGGGAGGAGACCCACTACCGGCCGCACCGTTATCTCTAGCCGAGCGCCGGCGCGGGAGGTCCTCCGACCCCTTCGTCGTTGCCCTAGTGTAGGCGGATCCGGCCTCCCGCCGCCCACCTATCCACATCCCGACGACCTTCAGGTTTATCTTCCTTCGAAACCGCCTTAGCTCTACTTCCCCAGCTCTCTACGTCGCTGCATGTGCATCATTTTCTACCTCTCAGACCCTCTCGATCGGATGGTCCAACGTCACCTATTTTTCTTCTTCTATTATTAGAGGTAAAGCTACTTCATGGAGTCGAATCTTGTACTTGGTTCAAACAAGAAATAAAGTGGGGTGGGGGAATTTAGTATGTACATCGGACTTGGTACAAACAGGAAGGAAATGGGGTGAAAGTAGTACAGACTGGTCATCCAACCGGTCTCTTGGTCGAAAAGGGAAATATAGGGGTAACGCTATACACAGTGGTATGACCAGGACTAGATTTGCTATCCACACATAGGAGTAGGTGGCTAGAGTGAACAAAAATGGGACCAACCCAGATATGTTTCTTGGATGTTTGTTTCTCGGGGCAACAAACTATGAATCACCACTTTATGCCCCTGTTTAGGTACATGGTGCTGGACTGCTGGTGCACCCACCGTCCCATGCCCTTATACCAAATATTTAGCTGTTCTTAATCTAATGCCCCTAGTAAAAATGAAGCCATGCCACTGTTATAAGCCATGACAAGTTTAGCCAAATGTTTTTGCTTGTAATTGTTTGAGACTCTGACTGTTTCCTCTGTAGCTTTTTGTGCAAATAGGGATATCCATTTCACCTGGTTGCTGTTGTGACCTTTTGGTGCACTGCACAAAACTCTTCTTAAAAGAAGTGACTTTTGTGCTGTTTAACTGGAATGTCATAATGGAACGGTTGGTTCATTTCGGTGGAACTGCACAAAGGGAGATCTGTGTTCCAATCCTCATCATCCATATTGGCACCATAACCTTCCTTTAGGTAAGAATGATATTTAATGCATGTGTTCATCTCTATTTTGCGACTGCCATGAGAAAATAATGCTATTTTTTACTAGTACACTTGTACCCCCTCACTGAAAAAACCAATTCTGAAATAGAAGGCCAATCATGTACTTGGTTTCACCAACTGGTGAGGAGAATGAGAAACAGAGCATGAAGAGGAAGAAGAAGAATAAACAGTGCCAAGGCGATCTTGCTAAAGCCAGAGGCCTCAGTCGAGGCCATTCAAGGGCTCCGACAATGACTACCTTACATGTGAGACAATCCTCCAGGGAGCCCTTCCACTTCTGCTGTCTCACTTAATTAATTAGGAGTACTTAAGTACCACTAATTTATTGCTGCCTAATTTTCCTATCGGAGTTAAACAAATCTTTAGTAGCACCCTATTTGTCTATGGAGGTGAATCATGTGGTGGAGCAGGGAGGGAATATTATTAGTGTCATGACATAATAGTGCTATTGTTTTGCATGTCAATTTATTGCCATTGGTTCAATGAGGCAATGTTTTGCGTATTGTCCATCATGAATTTGATGCTACTGTTAGAGTAATATGCTAATGTCTTTCTATCCTTTCTCACTAAGCTAATGAAGGTTTCACCTTGTTCCTACTTGTGCAAACAGGGATCATGTTGTGCCAATCATACATTTTAGTGGAACTACACAAGACAATACAATGAACTGTATCCCAGCCAGTGCTTTAACTCTGCTGGAAGTTCTTGATAATCTTTCGATATAATCTTAGCACTGGTAAACAAGAGTGATTTGAACCATACATTTGAAGTGCACAAAAATATATACTATTGAGTGATTCCAGTGAGTGCTTTATCATCTCTTATGGGACTACATGAATAAGCTTTTTTCCTCAGGTTGGTACGGGCCTAAGGCCTTCATCCATATTAGTTTGCTGTCATCTCTATTTGTATCGTGCTACTGTCATGAGAAACTCCTTTATCTTTGCACGTTAAAGTTTTGCAACCTATGATACATGGCAATGCTTTGAGTGTTGAGCTAATTGGCACTGATTAAATAAACTAATACCTCTCTTTAAGCAAGACTACTATGTTGCTAACTTTGCCCATTAAGATAATGAGGGTGCTTCTATTTGTTATTGTATTTTCCATCAACTAGTCCCACTATTACAGTAATCTCACTCTCTCAATATATGTGCCAACAGGGATGCTCGATTTTGGTGGAACTGCACAAAAACTTTGGGTGCTTCATTGCCTCGACAGCTTTCGTCCTTTCTTGTTAGTAGCTAATCTGGGCCTGCTTTCTTCCTTTGCTGTCAGTCGTTTTGCTTATCTCGGCTTCCAGTTAAAGGAAATAGTAATTGATATGCTACCTCACACAGGTTGGTACTGGTCTTTATCCTGATTATTGTGCTTGTCATGTATTGGTAATTTGATATTGTGTTACTGCTTGCCGATTTTATAAAGGAGTAACTTGGAGCCTGAACTTGCAGGCAAATCATTGCATTGGGTGATTTCAGTAGAACTGCACAAAAAGATCAGATGGACAGATACTTATGTTGCTGCTATGTACTCCAAAGTTCACTCAGACAAGCATCGATGCTGACAAGAAGTGCCTATATTCATTCGAGTATCAACCGGCGTCAACCAGTTATCAAACTCCAAGTATTAGGAGAGTGAACGCTAAAAATATTGGTTGGCGCATAGCCCAGAAAAATACAGTCTAGTCTTTGGTCCCAACTTGTGCCTTTTGGTTATCGGCAGATATGGTAGCGAACTGTATGGCATGGAGTCTAAAGATTCCAGACAAGTTGGTTGACGCGTATATTCATATGGCACTTAATCAGTCTGCGTGCCATGGATGCTCCATTTCAGTTTAACTGCACAAAAAATTTGGGTGGTTCATTTTCTCAACCGCCTCCTTTCTCGTCTGCAATGTAGATTTTTGGCGAGCTACAGGACCAAGATGAGCCAGTAAACTAGTTGGATGAAAGTAGTGGTCATTGCTCAAACCTCCCTCGGCACGAAGCCACTATTTGAGGATAAACCTACAAGCAAAGTTCAGATTGTCTGTGCTGCCTCTTATGTACTCGAAAGTTTACTCGTACAAGCATTAATTTTAGCAAGAAGTACCTCCGACTGAACACCATTTACCAGTCTGTACCCTAGGTAATTAAAGTTCTTCCATGGATCATATTGGCTGTGATCTCAATCATTTGGATGCATAAACATACTAAACATGTGTATATCTGAATCTTTTTGTGAATTATCTATGAATGTTGTTGTGTGATCTATCAATCATTTGGATCCATAGACATGCCGAACTTGTGTATATATGAATCCTGTGAACCTGTGAACCTGAGTTTGATACGAATGTTTACCTTTTCTGTTGTACTTGTGTGTGAACTTGTTAGTATGCCTACTGTGGGGTATGTGACGTGTGGGTGTCAACGGCACACCTTCTTCCCGAGAAGAATTGCACCTGCTTTGTTAGGGTAGCAACGGTGCATTAGCTCTTTTTAATCTTTTTGCTCTGTCTTGCCCCCTCCCCCGCTCAACCCCTGTCGTAATGTTTTCGGCCTCAAAACAAACACAGTACTGCGTTGTTTTTGGGGCTTGATGAAAAATCGAGTGCTGGTTTCTGTAGGTTGGCCTGCCCAGCAAATGGGCTGCTGGTCCACCACGGAGTGGGAGGCTAAAAATACAAGTTGTATGGTGCAGAGGCAAGTAAAAAAAGCCATTGAGAGCCATCCACTGAAGAAAAAAAATCGCTCCTGATGTGCTTATTCAGTCGTGCCACCGGCCCCCTCTTTAATCCAGTTCGCTCGGGGATCTGGTATCATTTTTTTCAGAGGGTGAACAAGTATCAGCTAGGCCTAGGTTTTGTATTTTAACATGCGTAGCCCACGACATACGGTGACAGTGGTTTTAACTTATTTTTTTAGGTCCATACCGGCCTATGGGCTTTTTCTTAAAGATCGACAACCCAATGTATTTTTTAACCACATTATATATATTTATATTATTACTATTATCGTATATTTTATAGAGACTTGTATATACATTATAAAAACATCCCATGTGTTATTAACTTATAAAAGTAAATGTTTAACAGAAGTTGGCAAGGAAATTCCTGGTTGTTTTTGACTCACAAGCAAGGAAAATCCTGGTGATTGCGTACAAAAACTTGCGAAGATTTTAAGGACCAATGTAATAATAACACGCTCATTTTTATTTTGAGCAATAACTCACTAATTTGTTAATTATGTATATAAAAAATGTGCCTCTCCGGTTTAGTTTTTTATATTAATTGCTCCTTCTAACATAACATTATATATATAACGAGCCCAGCTAATTCGTGTATTTGAAGGAAGTGCAAATGGGCTGGGATTTCTTAGAAAATATAAATGGGCCGCATTGAGGCGAAATTATTTGTTCACCCAGCCCAGCAAATGGACTGTACATTCTAGAAAACATGGGTTAAATATATGCCACATTTTTGCAGGCTGACATGTGGGCCAATAGGTCAAAGCCTACGCAGGGCGTTGTCAACTTGGTCAAAAAATGATTATGACATCCACAGCCATTGGATTTATATCCAACGGCCGGCATGAACCTTCAATCTCTCGTCTTCTTCCTCCAGCGTCGCCGGGACCGCCTCGTCCGGCCTCCGGCGGCTAGCGGCTCTGCTTAGCACGCATCGCTGTGAAGCGCTACCCCACCGCCGGCCAGGCTATCCCTCCACCCCTCCACACCTCCTGTTATTCTCCACCGACTGCAGCCCCACGCCGCACCAGAACCAGTTATAACAATTCTCCTCCTCTCAATCTGCGACTCCACTGCCGCGTCTTCCCATCTCCGAGTCATTCCCGCCCGGGGCCTCGCCGTCGTCCATCGCCTTGCTGTGCTCGATGCGGCGTGGTCAACAAACGAGAGTTATCGGAAGAGGACTCTACGTGGAGAGCATGTCGGTTGGGACCCACGAGGTGTTGGGGAACGTAGCAATAATTCAAAATTTTCCTACATGTCACCAAGATCAATCTAGGAGATGCTAGCAACGAGAGAGAGGGAGTGCATCTTCATACCCTTGAAGATTGCTAAGCGGAAGCGTTACAGGAACGCGGTTGATGGAGTCGTACTCGCGGCGATTCAAATCGCGGAAGATCCGATCTAGCGCCGAACGGACGGCGCCTCCGCGTTCAACACACGTACAGCCTGGGGACGTCTCCTCCTTCTTGATCCAGCAAGGGGAGAGGAGAAGTTGAGGGAGAACTCCAGCAGCACGACGGCGTGGTGGCAATGGAGCTCATGGTTCTCCGGCAGGGCTTCGCCAAGCAGTACGGAGGAGGAGGAGATGTATGAGGAGGAAGGGGCTGCGCCAAGGGAAGGGTATGGCTGCCCTCCCACCCCCTCACTATATATAGGGGGAAGGGGAGAGGGGGCCGGCCCCTCTAGATGGATCTAGAGGAGGAGGCGGCGGCCAGGGGAAACCCTAGATGGGTTTGGGCGCCCCCACCCCCTAGGAAACTTGCCCCCCCAAGCCGGGAGGGGCGGCTGCCCTAGGGGTGGCGCCCCCACCTCTCCTGGTTACGTGAGAGGGGTTGGGAGGGGCGCACAGCCCCTTAGTGGGCTGGTTTGCCCCTTCCCCTTGGCCCATAAGGCCCCCAAACGCTTGTCGGGGACACCGAAACCCCTTTCGGACATGCTGGCCATAGCCTGGTACCCCCGGAACAATTCCAGACTCCAATACCCTTCGTCCAATATACCGATCTTCACCTCCAGACCATTCCGGAGCTCCTCGTCATGTCCGGGATCTCATCTGGGACTCCGAACAACCTTCGGTAACCACATACTATTTCCCATAGCAACTCTAGCGTCACCGAACCTTAAGTGTGTAGACCCTACGGGTTCGGGAACCATGCAGACATGACCGAGACACCTCTCCGGCCAATAACCAATAGCGGGATCTGGATACCCATATTGGCTCCCACATGTTCCACGATGATCTCATCGAATGAACCACGATGTCGGGGATTCAATCAATCCCGTATACAATTCCCTTTGTCTATCGGTATGTTACTTGCCCGAGATTCGATCGTCGGTATCCCAATACCTCGTTCAATCTCGTTACCGGCAAGTCTCTTTACTCGTTCCGTAACGCATGATCCCGTGGCTAACTCCTTAGTCACATTGAGCTCATTATGATGATGCACTACCGACTGGGCCCAGAGATACCTCTCCGTCATACGGAGTGACAAATCCCAGTCTCGATTCGTGCCAACCCAACAGACACTTTCGGAGATACCTGTAATGCACCTTTATAGCCACCCAGTTACGTTGTGACGTTTGGTACACCCAAAGCATTCCTACGGTATCTGGGAATTGCACAATCTCATGGTCTAAGGAAATGATACTTGACATTAGAAAAGCTCTTAGCAAACGAACTACACGATCTTGTGCTATGCTTAGGATTGGGTCTTGTCCATCACCTCATTCTCCTAATGATGTGATCCCGTTATCAATGACATCCAATGTCCATGGTCAGGAAACCATAACCATCTATTGATCAACGAGCTAGTCAACTAGAGGCTTACTAGGGACATGTTGTGGTCTATGTATTTTCACACATGTATTACGGTCTCCAGTTAATACAATTATAGCATGAACAATAGACAATTATCATGAACAAGGAAATACAATAATAACCATTTTATTATTGCCTCTAGGGCATATTTCCAACACGAGGTCCATGGTCGCACGCAAGGAAAGTTCCTCCTTATTAAGCTGAAAAAAATGTTTCCTCCACCTGACAGCTGGGACCCACCGGCTGTATCTTCGCATGGAAGGAAGTGCCTCCTTGTTATGCGAAAAAAATTATTCCTCTCGTTGACAGCTGGGACCCGTCAGATTTGGTGGCCGACTTGTGGGCCTACTAAGCGGACATGTACACAGGGCTTTGTCAACTTAATCAACAAATGATTCTAGCAGCTGGACCTTTGGATGTTAATCCAACAGCCGTGCTCCTTCTTCAACCTCTGTTCTTGCTCCTGTCTCCCGTGGGCGGCACCGCGGCTGTGCTGCCGCGCACCCGAACCAGTCAAGTTTCCCACTCCTCTCCATCTGCGACTCCACTGCCCCGTCTTCCTTATCTCCGGGTCGTTCTAGTCTAGGGCCTCGTCGTCGTCCACCGTCCTTGGTGCTCTCGGCACGGTGTGGTCAACATGGTCAACAACCGAGACTCATCGGAAGATGACTGTACGTGAGACGCTGACAGTGGGGACGCACCACGCCCATGGACGCATGCATGCAATGGAACGCGGCGTGGTCAGCATGGTCAAGGAACGACTTCCGTCGGAAGTGTACTGTACGTGGAGAGGCTGACAGTTGGGTCCACGGCCGCAGCAAGGAAGTGCCTCCTTATTACGCGGAAAATAATGATTCCTCCACCTGACAGCAGGGACCCACCGGACGGTCCCCCGTATTTTGCGAAAAAAACATTCCCCCCTGACTGCTGGGACCCATGGACGGGCCCCCGTATTTCGCAAAAAAAACGTTCCCCCCGCTGTCAGCTCGGACCCACCAGAAGTGCCTCCTTATTACACAAAAAAAATGAATACTCCCCCTGCTAGCTGGGACCCACCTTGGTGGGAGGCTGACTTGTGGGCCTACTAAGTTGACGGGGACGGAGGGCTTTGTCAACTTAGTCAATATGAACAATTCTAGCTCCAGTGACCGTACGATGTCCATCTAACGGCCGTAGTGCTTCTTCAACCTCTGGTCTTCTTGCTCCAGCCGCCCAAACCAGCGCCGGTCGTGTCGCGTGCTCCTGCCTCCCATGGCCGGCTGTGATGCCGCGGAGGCCTCACCGCCCCCTACTACTCCCACCGCTGGCCAGGCCATCCCTCTACTCACCCACACCCCTTGTTATTCTGCGGCGACGGCAGCCTCACAGCGCAGCCGAACCAGTGAACGCTCATACTCCTCCACGCGTGGGCATCCACTGCCGCATCTTCCCCAGCTCCACGTCGTCCCCTTCCTAGGCCTCGCCGTCGTCCACTACCCTAGTGCTCTCGGCGCGGCGTGGTCAACGTGGTCAAGGAACGACTTCCATCGGAAGAGTACTGTACGTTGATAGGCTGACAGCTGGGTCCACGGCAGCCGCAAGGAATTGGCTCCTTATTACGCGCAAAATAATTATTCCTCCACCTGACAGCAGGGACCCATCGGACGGGCCACCGTATTTGGTGAAAAAAATGTTTCCCCCCTGACTGCTGGGACCCACCGGACGGGCCACCGTATTTGGCGAAAAAAATGTTCCCCTCGCTGTCAGCTCGGACCCACCGGAAGTGCCTCCTTATTACGCACAAAAAAATGAATACTCCCCCTGCTAGTTGGGACCCACCTTGGTGGGAGGCTGACTTGTGGGCCTACTAAGTTGACGGGGACGGAATGCTTTGTCAACTTAGTCAATATGAACGATTCTAGCTCCAGTGACTGTACGATGTCCATCCAACGGCCGTAGTGCTTCTTCAACCTCTGGTCTTCTTGCTCCAGGCGCCCAAAGCAGCGCCGGTCGTGCCGCATGCTCCTGCCTCCCGTGGCCGGCTGTGCTGCCGCGGAGGCCTCACCGCCCCCTACTATTCCCACCGCTGGCCAGGCCCTGCGGCGACGGCAGCCTCACACCGCAGCCGAACCAATGAACCCTCGTACTCCTCTCCGCGCGAGCTTCCACTGCCGCGACTTCCCCGGCTACGCGTCGTCCCCTTCCTAGGCCTCGCCGTCGTCCACCGCCCTGGTGCTCTCGGCGCAACATGGTCAACGTGGTCAAGGAACGACTTCCATCGAAAGAGTACTGTACGTGGAGAGGCTGACAGCTGGGTCCACGGCGGCCGCAAGGAAGTGCCTGCTTATTGCGCGCAAAATAATTATTCCTCCACCTGACAGCAGGGACCCATAGGACGGGCCACCATATTTCGCGAAAAATGTTTCCCCCTGACTGTTGGGACCCACCACCTTAATCTTCGCACGCAAGGAAGTGCGTACGGCAAAAAAATGATTCGCCCCCTGACTGCTGGGACCCACTAGCTACATCTTCGCACGCAAGGAAGTGCGTGACAGTCGGGACCCACCTGGTCGAAGCGTACGTAGTGTTGTCATTCTGGTCGTGAACGTGTACGTACATACTGGTCGATGTAGAGGCACGCACGTGTCGTAGTAGAGGCGCACACGTAGCATGTACACGTACGTACAACGGCCAGGGTGCAAGAAAGGAAATACGGCCACGTACGTACATATGGGCGGGGTCTCGAACGCCTACTCGCGCATACGTACGGCCAGGGCTCGTGTACATGGCTGGGTCTGAACGGAGAAACTGCGTCGTCGTCGTGTTCATGGGGAGGCAACGGAATGCGTCGTGTTCATCGGGAGGCAACGGAACGCGTGGGAGCCAACCGGCTTGGACGGAACAGCCGATGGAAATGAGGCCTGGCGTACCGCACAACGGAGGAAACGGCCTTGTGTTCGACCGGCCACGTTCGAAACGGGATCCTGTTCGGGAGGGGTCTGGCGTACCGCAAAACGGATGAAACAGACTTATGTTGGACCTCCGACGGTCGAAACAGGGTCCTGTTGATTGGGAGGGGTGTGGCATACCGCAAAACGGAGGAAACAGACTTGTGTTGGAGCGCTACGGTCGAAACGGGGGTCCTGTTCATCGTGAGGGGTGTGGCGTACCGCAAAACGGGACTCCACGGGATACTGTTCATCTCCACCATCGACCCCCTCCAGCCTCCACGGGCTACTGTTCATCCACCGTCGACCTCCTCCAGCCTCCACCTGTGACTGTTCATCCACGGGCTCCTGTTCATCCAGCCTCCACCGCGCGCTACTCCACCGGCTACTGTTCAACCAGCTCTCTCCACGAGCTCCTGTTCAACCACCCCTCCACGGTCTACTGTTCATCCAGCCCTCCACCGTCTACTGTTCATCCAGCCCTCCACGGTGTCGTCCTGTTCATCCAGCCCTCCACGGGGTCCTGTTCATCCAGCCCCAACCGGCTCGATCGATCGAGGTCCTGTTCATCCAGAGGCAACACTGCTACCTCTTGAGCACTGTGTTGGTTTTCCCTTGAAGAGGAAAGGGTGATGCAGCAAAGTAGCGTAAGTATTTCCCTCAGTTTTTGAGAACCAAGGTATCAATCCAGTAGGAGGCTACGCGCGAGTCCCTCGTACCTACACAAAACAAATAACTCCTCGCAACCAACGCGATAAGGGGTTGTCAATCCCTTCACGGTCACTTACGAGAGTGAGATCTGATAGATATGATAGGATAATATTTTTGGTATTTTTGTGATAAAGATGCAAAGTAAAAAGCAAAGGAAATAACTAAGTGTTGGAAGATTAATATGATGAAGATAGACCCGAGGGCCATAGATTTCACTAGTGGCTTCTCTCAAGAGCATAAGTATTTTACGGTGGGTGAACGAATTACTGTTGAGCAATTGACAGAATTGAGCATAGTTATGAGAATATCTAGGTATGATCATGTATATAGGCATCACGTCCTAGACAAGTAGACCGACTCCTGCCTACATCTACTACTATTACTCCACTCATCGACCGCTATCCAACATGCATCTAGAGTATCAAGTTCACGAAAATAGAGTAACGCCTTAAGCAAGATGACATGATGTAGAGGGATAAATTCATGCAATATGATAAAAATCCCATCTTGTTATCCTCGATGGCAACAATACAATACGTGCCTTGCTGCCCTACTGTCACTAGGAAAGGACACCGCAAGATTGAACCCAAAGCTAAGCACTTCTCCCATTGCAAGAAAGATCAATCTAGTAGGCCAAACCAAACTGATAATTCGAAGAGACTTGCAAAGATAACCAATCATACATAAAAGAATTCAGAAGATTCAAATATTGTTCATAGATAATCTTGATCATAAACCCACAATTCATCGGTCTCAACAAACACACCGCAAAAAGAAGATTACATCGAATAGATCTCCACGAGAGAGGGGGAGAACATTCTATTGAGATCCAAAAAGAGAGAAGAAGGCATCTAGCTACTAAAGGTCTGAGGTAAACTACTCACACTTCATCGGAGAGGCTATGGTGATGATGTAGAAGCCCTCCGTGATGGATGCCCCCTCCGACGGAGCTCCGGAACAGGCCCCGAGATGGGATCTCGTGGGTACAGAAGGTTGCGGCGGTGGAATTAGGTTTTTGGCTCTGTAACTGATCGTTTGGGGGTACGTAGGTATATATAGGAGGAAGGAGTACGTCGGTGGAGTAACAGGGGGCCCACGAGGGTGGAGGGCGCGCCCTGGGGGGGTGGGCGCGCCCCCTACCTCGTGGCCTCCTCCTTTGTTTCTTGACGTAGGGTCCAAGTCTCCTGGATCATAATCTTCCTAAAAATCACGTTCCCGAAGGTTTCATTCCGTTTGGACTCAGTTTGATATTCCTTTTCTGCGAAACTCTGAAATAGGCAAAAAAAACTGCAATTCTGGGCTGGGCCTCTGGTTAATAGGTTAGTCCCAAAAATAATATAAAAGTGAATAATAAAGCCCAATAATGTCCAAAACAGTAGATAATATAGCATGGAGCAATCAAAAATTATAGATACGTTGGAGACGTATCAGGCATCCCCAAGCTTAATTCCTGCTCGTCCTCGAGTAGGTAAATGATAAAAAACAGAATTTTTTATGCGGAGTGCTACTTGGCATAATTTCAATGTAATTCTTCTTAATTGTGGTATGAATATTCAGATCCAAAAGATTCAAGACAAAAGCTTAGTATTGACATAAAAATAATAATACTTCAAGCATACTAACAAAGCAATCATGTCTTCTCAAAATAACATGGCCAAAGAAAGTTATCCCTACAAAATCATATAGTCTGGCTATGCTCTATCTTCACCACACAAAGTATTTAAATCATGCACAACCCCGTTGACAAGCCAAGCAATTGTTTCATACTTTTGACATTCTCAAACTTTTTCAATCTTCACGCAATACATGAGTGTGAGCCATGGATATAGCACTATACGTGGAATAGAATGGTGGTTGTGGAGAAGACAAAAAGGGAGAAGATAGTCTCACATCAACTAGGCGTATCAACGGGCTATGGAGATGCCCATCAATAGATATCAATGTGAGTGAGTAGGGATTTCCATGCAACGGATGCACTAGAGCTATAAGTATATGAAAGCTCAACAAAAGAAACTAAGTGGGTGTGCATCCAACTCGCTTGCTCACGAAGACCTAGGGCATTTTGAGGAAGCCCATCATTGGAATATACAAGCCAAGTTCTATAATGAAAAATTCCCACTAGTATATGAAAGTGACAAAATGAGAGACTCTCTATCATGAAGATCATGGTGCTACATTGAAGCACAAGTGTGGTAAAAGGATAGTAACATTGTCCCTTCTCTCTTTTTCTCTCATTTTTTTTATCTGGGCCTTTTCTCTTTTTTATGGCCTCTTTTCTTTTTTTTGTCCGGAGTCTCATCCCGACTTGTGGGGGAATCATAGTCTCCATCATCCTTTTCCTCACTTGGGACAATGCTCTAAAAATGAAGATCATCACACTTTTATTTTCTTAAAACTCAACAATTACAACTCGATACTTAGAACAAAATATGACTCTATATGAATGCCTCTGGCGGTGTACCGGGATATGCAATGAATCAAGAGTGACATGTATGAAAGAATTATGAACGGTGGCTTTGCCACAAATACAATGTCAACTACATGATCATGCTAAGCAATATGACAATGATGGAACGTGTCATAATAAACGGAACGGTGGAAAGTTGCATGGCAATATATCTCAGAATGGCTATGGAAATGCCATGATAGGTAGGTATGGTGGCTGTTTTGAGGAAGGTATCTGGTGGGTGTATGATACCGGCGAAAAGTGCGCGGTATTAGAGAGGCTAGCAATGGTGGAAGGAAGAAAAGTGCGTATAATCCATGGACTCAACATTAGTCATAAAGAACTCATATACTTATTGCAAAAATCTACAAGTTATCAAAGCAAAGTATTACGCGCATGCTCCTAGGGGGATAGATTGGTAGGAAAAGACCATCGCTCGTCCCCGACCGCCACTCATAAGGAAGACAATCAATAAATAAATCATGCTCCGACTTCATCACATAACGGTTCACCATACGTGCATGCTACGGGAATCACAAACTTTAACACAAGTATTTCTCAAATTCACAACTACTCAACTAGCATGACTCTAATATCACCATCTTTATATCTCAAAACAATTATCAAGCATCAAACTTCTCATAGTATTCAACACACTCATAAGAAAGTTTTACAAATCTTGAATACCAAGCATATTAGGATTATTTAAGCAAATTACCATGCTATTTAAGACTCTCAAAATAATCTAAGTGAAGCATGAGAGATCAATAGTTTCTATAAAACAAATCCACCACCGTGCTCTAAAAGATATAAGTGAAGTACTAGAGCAAAACTATATAACTCAAAAGATATAAGCGAAGCACATAGAGTATTCTAACAAATTCCAAATCATGTATGGCTCTCTCAAAAGGTGTGTACAGCAAGGATGATTGTGGTAAACTAAAAAGCAAAGACTCAAATCATACAAGACGCTCCAAGCAAAACACATATCATGTGGTGAATAAAAATATAGCTCCAAGTAAAGTTACCGATGGAAGTAGACGAAAGAGGGGATGCCTTCCGGGGCATCCCCAAGCTTTGGCTTTATGGTGTCCTTAGATTATCTTGGGGGTGCCATGGGCATCCCCAAGCTTAGGTTCTTGCCACTCCTTGTTCCATAATCCATCAAAATCTTTCACCCAAAACTTGAAAACTTCATAACACAAAACTCAACAGAAATCTCGTGAGCTCCGTTAGCGAAAGAAAACAAAAGACCACTTCAAGGTACTGTAATGAACTCATTCTTTATTTATATTGGTGTTAAACCTACTGTATTCCAACTTCTCTATGGTTTATAAACTATTTTACTAGCCATAGATTCATCAAAATAAACAACACACGAAAAACAGAATCTGTCAAAAACAGAACAGTCTGTAGTAATCTGTAACTAACGCAAACTTCTGGAACTCCAAAAAATCAGCCAAAATAGGAAGACCTAGACAATTTGTTTATTGATGAGCAGCAATTGGAATCACTATTTTATCACGTTCTGGTGATTTTTAACAATTGTTTTCGTGAACAGAAAGTTTCTGGAAATTACAGCAAGATCAAATAACTATCATCCAAGAAGATCCTATAGGTTTAACTTGGCACAAACACTAATTAAAACATAAAAACACATCTAACCAGAGGCTAGATCAAATATTTATTCCTAAACAGAAGCAAAAGCAAAAAAACTAAAAATAAAATTGGGTTGCCTCCCAACAAGCGCTATCGTTTAACGCCCCTAGCTAGGCATAAAAGCAAGGATAGATCTAGGTATTGCCATCTTTGGTAGGCAATTCTTCAATGAGACATCTATCATCCTTAGGAATTTCTTTCTTTTTAGTAATTATCAAACTTTTAGGCACAAGATCGAAAAATTCATTCGTAGCAAATGGTTCCTTAATGATGGCAAAAAGATTGGGATGAATACTTATAGATTTGAGATCCGCAGTTTCCTTATTAGAGGATTCACCCTTATTTTTAGGAACATACATAAGCTTGGCAATTTTAGTAGGAGGACTTGGAGTATTCTTTACGGAAGAAAAAGCGGTTCCCAAGTTGGTAATGATACCCTCAAGTTTATCGATTCTAGTGGAATCTTGATTTATTCTCTCATTAACTATGGGTTCCTTCTCCTTAATATTTTTCAAAGTGACTCCTACTTTAGATCCATATTGGGTAATTTGATTGTGGATCTTTTTATCCAAATTTTCGATTAACTCTACAGTAGCAACCTTATTTTCAATAATTTCAAGTCTTTGCATTACATGCTCCAAAGTTAACATAGTTCCATTAACCAAAAGAGGTGGTGAGCCAAACAAATCTATCATAGCATTATAAGAGTCAAAAGTATGGCTACCCAAGAAATTCCCTCCGGTAATGGTATCAAGGATATATCTATACCAAGGATTAGCACCTACATAAAATTGCGGAGAAGAACGGAAGTAGATTGCTTCCTGGTAGATCTATTTTGAGCATTGCAAATTCTATACCAAGCGTCTTTTAGATTTTCTCCCTCCCTTTGTTTAAAATTTAGAACTTCATTCTCGGGAGACAACGGAGAAGATAGAGGACTAGCCATAACAACAAGCAAACGAAAAAGAGGCGAACGGAAAAGAGAGGGCGAATAAAACGACAAGGGTGAAGTGGGGGAGAGGAAAACGAGAGGCAAATGGCAAATAATGTAATGCGGGAGATAAGGGATTTGTGATGGGTACTTGGTATGTTGACTTTTGCGTAGACTCCCCGGCAACGGCGCCAGAAATCCTTCTTGCTACCTCTTGAGCACTGCGTTGGTTTTCCCTTGAAGAGGAAAGGGTGATGCAGCAAAGTAGCGTAAGTATTTCCCTCAGTTTTTGAGAACCAAGGTATCAATCCAGTAGGAGGCTACGCGCGAGTCCCTCGTACCTACACAAAACAAATAACTCCTCGCAACCAACGCGATAAGGGGTTGTCAATCCCTTCACGGTCACTTACGAGAGTGAGATCTGATAGATATGATAGGATAATATTTTTGGTATTTTTGTGATAAAGATGCAAAGTAAAATAAAATCAAAGTAAAAAGCAAAGGAAATAACTAAGTGTTGGAAGATTAATATGATGAAGATAGACCCGGGGGCCATAGGTTTCACTAGTGGCTTCTCTCAAGAGCATAAGTATTTTACGGTGGGTGAACGAATTACTGTTGAGCAATTGACAGAATTGAGCATAGTTATGAGAATATCTAGGTATGATCATGTATATAGGCATCACGTCCGAGACAAGTAGACCGACTCCTGCCTGCATCTACTACTATTACTCCACTCATCGACCGCTATCCAGCATGCATCTAGAGTATTAAGTTCATGAAAACAGAGTAACGCCTTAAGCAAGATGACATGATGTAGAGGGATAAATTCATGCAATATGATAAAAAACCCATCTTGTTATCCTCGATGGCAACAATACAATACGTGCCTTGCTGCCCCTACTGTCACTGGGAAAGGACACCGCAAGATTGAACCCAAAGCTAAGCACTTCTCCCATTGCAAGAAAGATCAATCTAGTAGGCCAAACCAAACTGATAATTCGAAGAGACTTGCAAAGATAACCAATCATACATAAAAGAATTCAGAGAAGATTCAAATATTGTTCATAGATAATCTTGATCATAAACCCACAATTCATCGGTCTCAACAAACACACCGCAAAAAGAAGATTACATCGAATAGATCTCCACGAGAGAGGGGGAGAACATTGTATTGAGATCCAAAAAGAGAGAAGAAGCCATCTAGCTACTAACTATGGACCCGAAGGTCTGAGGTAAACTACTCACACTTCATCGGAGAGGCTATGGTGATGATGTAGAAGCCCTCCGTGATGGATGCCCCCTCGGCGGAGCTCCGGAACAGGCCCAAGATGGGATCTCGTGGGTACAGAAGGTTGCGGCGGTGGAATTAGGTTTTTGGCTCCGTATCTGATCGTTTGGGGGTACGTAGGTATATATAGGAGGAAGGAGTACGTCGGTGGAGCAACAGGGGGCCCACGAGGGTGGAGGGCCTGCCCTGGCGGGGTGGGCGCGCCCCCCTACCTCGTGGCCTCCTCCTTTGTTTCTTGACGTAGGGTCCAAGTCTCCTGGATCATAATCTTTCAAAAAATCACGTTCCCGAAGGTTTCATTCCGTTTGGACTCCGTTTGATATTCCTTTTCTACGAAACTCTGAAATAGGCAAAAAACTGCAATTCTGGGCTGGGCCTCCGGTTAATAGGTTAGTCCCAAAAATAATATAAAAGTGAATAATAAAGCCTAATAATGTCCAAAACAGTAGATAATATAGCATGGAGCAATCAAAAATTATAGATACGTTGGAGACGTATCAAACATCACGGGGTCCTGTTCATCCAACCCCACCGGGAACTGTTCATCCAAACCCCCTAGCAACGCTCACTGTTCATCCAGAGGCAGCATCGATCGGCTTCAGTTAGCAGCAGTAGCGAAGGAATCGCTCGATCGTGTTCAGTTAACAGCCATCGATCGATCGCTCGGGTTAAGTAACGCGTAGCCTGCAGTGCAATCACTCGGGTTCAGTAGGCGAACGCCTCGCACGGGTTCAGTTAGAGCCCAACACCTCACACCCACGCGCGTGTGTGTACGAGAGAAACACACAAACCTCCGTGCATCGCTCGGCCCCGACCACCCACCGTAACCGGGAACACCCTGATATTTTTCTCGCCCTCGCTTCCACCACGGTTTTTCCGTCATGGACGGCCCAAAGAATGTCATGCAGCTGCGTCTCCGGCCCGTCTAGGACGAAAAGCCCATTTTCTGTGATGATTTTTTGTCATAGAAGTAGGAGCCCACCACATCTATGATGATACTGGGTTTTGTCACAATTATCGTCATAGAAGTGTCATAAGTATGACAGAAAAAAAAATCGTTTGGCCAAAATGTCACGGATGTGTCTTTTTTTTGTAGTGTGACAAGCATTAGGCATAACAAAGTCATAGCAACATCAATTTCAAAACATAGTGAATACTAGGGATCAACCCCCAAAAATTGACATGATTATATTTGAAATCTCATCTACCTCCAGTATGCCTACAAGGGAATTACTCACACATGATTATGAGCATCATGAAATTGTTGATGGAGAAGGGTTGGTAATGACGATGACAACAAATCCCTCTATGTGGACCCACAAACGGACTCCAGATCACGGCTTCCGACGAAGAAGAGGAGGTGGCATCGTAAAAGCGATAAAACTTTTCTCTTATTTTTTCTTGGAGGATGTGAATATATAGCATTAGAATTATGTCAAACGGAGATCAGAGGGTGGGGGGTGGCACATGCCTGGGTGGTGCCGCCAAGGGGTGGTCGTGCTACCTGCCCTTGTAGCATCCAGGTGGGCCCCCTCCTGTAACTCTTGGCTACAGTATTTTTTATTTATTCTAAACTAATTCTCTAGGAAGTTTTATCCAGTTCTGAGAACTTTTTATTTCTGCACAAAAAATACCACCACGGTAGTTCTGCTGAAAACAACGCCAGTCCAGTTAATTTCATTCAAATCATGCAAATTAAAGGTCAAAACAAGAGCAGAAGTGTTTGAAAAAGTAGATACGTTGGAGATGTATCAAAGCCTACTCCGGCTGTTGCGCCGCATTGAAATCGGCTTCCAGTCCCTTTGCTTGGCCGCCACGCCTATTTAAACCGTGCTCTGGCTCCGTCCATACTACACCATTCACCAATTCTTTCTGCCCACCCTCTCCAAACCTCTCAGCTCCCATCCTCTCCACTCCTCTCTGCTCCGGTCGGTGACACCACTGTCTCCACACCATGCCAAGTCGTGTTTCTCCGTGTTGGCAGGCGGCGACGACATCTCTAAATCTCCCTCCGGATCTTGGATACACCGCCATCGCTCTCAGGGGACAGCTTCCTCAATGACCGCCGACAATGAGGAGGACCAGGCGGTGCCGTAGCAGTTCGCACTACCTCTTGAAAGCCACGCCCATGGATGAAGAGTTCTTGTGGTGGATTGAACTACCGACGGAGCGGCCACTCCGGGAACGTGGTTCGGCGCCGCCGCTAGCACGTGTGAAGGAGGATACACACTCATCGTGCCACTACCGTGTCAAGCAGGAGCTGGCGTCGCCTCTCCATCACTTTAAAGCGGAGCCAGTATCACCCCAACTATGGCATCCAAATCGGGCACCGCCTGAAGGATGAGTCACCTTGCCGCTGCACAGGTGATACACCCGGATCAACGGGCCGGTGTCGCCGCCACGCTGCAATGGGAGCGACAAGGTCGTCAAAAAGGAGCTAGCGCCGGCGATCCGAAGGCACGCGGGCGCATCCTCCACTACCTCGGTGGCCGTGGTGGCTCCTCGTCGTCGCGAGCCATCGTGTCGGCCAATGAGAGGGCAACCAATGAGGCGACTTGGTGGAAGCGGCGTACCGCGGCGCGCCGCTTCGCATCCGCCAAGTCCAATGAGGCACCGACCTGGGTCCACGAGGAACCCGATCTCGCGGACGCCTGGGCCTGTGACCGACCACTCACCAATGTGTATCGGCCCCGCGGTGGCACCGCTGCCTCGATGGGGACATTGCCAAGATCAGCGAGAAGTGGTCGCTCAGTGGCACCTCCGCCGCCGCTAGTAGGGACAAAGTACCGTGGCCGGGGTCGACATTGGCTGCGGCGGCCGTCTGCATGACGTAGGAGGAAGTGAAACGGCTTGTCCGCGAGGGCCAGGCGGCGGCGGGGTAAGGCTGTCGCGGCCTTTCGCCGCTGGAAGGACTACTCTGATGACAACGGTGCGGCCGACCACGCGTACAAGGGCACCAACCGTTAGAAGTTAGTCTCTTTTTTAAGCTTGTAGTTTAAGAAACGAAATATCGTTCGTTTTATGTAAAGAAATATTAGTGAATTCCATCATGTTTGGTGGAATCTGTACGGTTTATGCAAATTTGTTTTGAAATGGATGCGAACATGGTTGGATGGCCGGCTCCCACGTAAATGTCCGCGGACTGATCCGTTGGCAGTTTCTTACCTCCCCTCGTCTTAGAGGGCATGATCTTGACCTTAGAATCTTTGAGATTCTTCATAATGAATATAAATTGCAGCTGGTAATTGACTCCCAACTAAACTTAATCAATAAAACTATGCTCCCTGGTAGTGGCGCCAAATAAATAGTCTTGATGACCCATATGTATAGGGGGGCGCAACAGTCTTCAAAGGTAGTATTTCACTCGAATTTATCAATTCGACATAAGGAGAGTCAAAATATATATAAGCCTTAATAGTTGAGTTGTCAATTCAATTACACCCGAGAGATAACTTTTCTTGAAGCAATTTATTATTAGCATGGTAATATGCTAGTAATGATAGCAATAGTGGTGAAGTAACAATAGCATCAGGTGTAGTAACAGGTTTGTTGAACAGTAGTAGTAGTGAAGATAGTAGCAGTAAAGTGTAGGAACGGAGTGGCTATGGATATTCAGATGAGATTCAATATGTAGCTGTCACAACATAGAGCGGCACATACTAGCTCTAATTCATCAATCATATGTAGGCATGTATTCCGTATATAGTCAGACATGCTTGCAATAAAAACTTGCATGTCATTTTTTGTCCTACCCTGCCGTGGTAGCGGGGTCCTAATGGAAACTATGCGTAGTTAAGTCGCTCCTTTTAATAAAGAATTAAAACAAAGCATTAACACATTGTGAATACATAAACTCCTAAAGTTAAAGTCATCCCCGTCGATATCCCAATCATTATCACCTGGGACTCTGGGTTCAGAACAGTAACAGGTGCATACAAACTTGCAGATAAGATCAAGAACAGAAGTATATTCATGAAATATAATAGGTTCAGATATGAGGTCATGGCACTCGGGCCCTAGTGACAAGCATTAGGCATAACAAAGTCAAAGCAACATCAATTTCAAAACATAGTGAATACTAGGGATCAAGCCCCAAAAAATTGACATGATTATATTTGAAATCTCATCTACCTCCAGTATGCCTACAAGGGAATTACTCACACATGATTATGAGCATCATGAAATTGTTGATGGAGAAGGGTTGGTGATGACGATGACAATGAGTCCCTCTATGTGGACCCACAAACGGACTCCAGATCACGACTTCCGACGAAGAAGAGGAGGTGGCGGTGGCTCCATATCGTAAACGCGATAAAACTTTTTCTCTTATTTTTTCTTGGAGGATGTGAATATATAGCGTTGGAATTATGTCAAACGGAGATCAGAGGGTGGGGGGTGGCACATGCCTGGGTGGTGCGACCAAGGGGTGGTCGTGCTACCTGCCCTTGTGGCATCCAGGTGGGCCCCCTCCTGTAACTCTAGGCTACAGTATTTTTTATTTATTCTAAAATAATTCTCTAGGAAGTTTTGTCTTTTTCTAAGAACTTTTTATTTCTGCACAAAAAATACCACCATGGTAGTTCTGTTGAAAACAATGCCAGTCCAGTTAATTTCATTCAAATCATGCAAAAGGTCAAAACAAGAGCAGAAGAGTTTGAAAAAGTAGATACGTTGGAGATGTATCAAAGCCTACTCCGGCTGTTGCGGCGCATTGAAATCGGCTTCCAGTCCCTTTGCTTGGCCGCCGCGCCTATTTAAACCGTGCTCTGGCTCCGTCCATACTACACCATTCTCCAATTCTTTCTGCCCACCCTCTCCAAACCTCTTAGCTCCCATCCTCTCCACTCCTCTCTGCTCCGGTCGGTGACACCACTGTCTCCACACCATGCCAAGTCGTGTTTCTCCGTGTAGGCAGGCGGCAACGACATCTCTGAATCTCCCTCCGGATCTTGGCTACACCGCCATCGCTCTCAGGGGCCAGCTTCCTCAATGACCGCCGACAATGAGGAGGACCAGGCGCTGCCGTAGCAGTCCGCACTACCTCTCGAAAGCCACGCCCATGGATGAAGAGTTCTTGTGGCGGATTGAACTGTCGACGGAGCGGCCACTCCGGGAACGTGGTTCGGCGCCGCCGCTAGCACGTGTGAAGGAGGATACACACTCGTCGTGCCACTACCGTGTCAAGCAGGAGCCGGTGTCACCTCTCCATCACTTTAAAGCGGAGCCAGTATCCCCCCCCCCCCAACTATGGCGTCCAAATCGGGCACCGCCTGAAGGATGAGTCGCCCTTGCCGTTGCACAGCTGATACATCCGGATCAATGGGACGGTGTCGCCGCCACGCTGCAATGGGGGCGACAAGGTCGTCAAAAAGGAGCTAGCGCCGGCGATCCGAAGGCACGCGGGCGCATCCTCCACTACCTCGGTGGCCGTGGTGGCTCCTCGTCGTCGCGAGCCATCGTGTCGGCCAATGAGAGGGCAACCAATGAGGCGACTTGGTGGGAGCGGCGTAACGCGGCGCGCCGCTTCGCATCCGCCAAGTCCAATGAGGCACCGACCTGGGTCCACGAGGAACCCGATCTCGCGGACGCCTCGGCCTGTGACCGACCACTCACCAATGTGTATCGGCCCCCCGGCGCCACCGCTGCCTCGACGGGGACCTTGCCAAGATCAGCGAGGAGTGGTCGCTCAGTGGCACCTCCGCCGCCACCAATAGGGGCAAAGTACCGTGGCCGGGGTCGACATTGGCTGCGGCGGCCGTCCGCATGACGTAGGAGGGAGCGAAACGGCTTCTCCGCGAGCGCCAGGCGGCGGCGGGGTAAGGCTGTCGCGGCCTTTCGCCGCTGGAAGGACTACTTTGATGAAAACGGTGCGGCCGACCACGCGTATAAAGGCACCGACCGTTAGAAGTTAGTCTCTTTTTTTAAGCTTGTAGTTCAAGAAACGAAATATCGTTCGTTTTATATAAAGAAATATTAGTGAATTCCATCATGTTTGGTGGAATCTGTACGATTTATGCAAATTTGTTTTAAAATGGATGCGAACATGGTTGGATGGCCGGCTCCCACGTAAATGTCCGCGGACTGATCCGAACTGGTCCACGAATAAATATCGTGTCCACGGTACGGTGCCTGCATCTGGTGCATGCTAGATTAGAAACGTGCTTTGTCCGAAAATAATATTCGAAGTGGTTGTGCAATTACTCTACAATATACTACTCCTTTCTGCTAAATTATGATACGTTGTCCCATCACATGAGAGGTGACAAGTCAGGACATCATAACGGCGTTGGCGTGGCATCTCCGCCGTCTGGTTTCTGCCCCCCTCTTGGGTTGCTACGGGAACACCAAACGTCTCAGTAGTGGAGGCCAGTCAAGTCCCGTCCAGGTGAATGAATCCCCCATATTCTCCTCCGCCTCCGTTTCTCCACGCCCTTCTCAGTTCTCAAGGCTTTCTTCTTCCTTCCAGCTCCAGCGCACGGTGACGGTGATCTCAGGATCTGGACTGGACTGCTCCGCCAAGCCTGGACTGCAGGTTAAGTCGACCTCTTTTCTTCTGCTTCGTGGAATTTCTTTTTTTTCCCCTTCGTGGGCATTCGTGATTAGCAGGCTTGTTTTGTTGCAGTTCTTTGGCTCAGGAAGATCTGGAGGACACTTCTGAGATTCCCTACTGGAAGGTATATTTTACATCTTGCCGCAAGTTGTATAGCTCAAGTAGCAGTGACCACTCTCCGAGTGAATTAATTTGTTAGAATCGGTGTGTAGAGGACAAAGAAGCCGGGAGATGAAAAATTCGTGCCAGGGCTGCAAGAGATACTGGAACCATCTACATGGGAAGGTCACTCGTTTCGTCAGGCGGATGAGCAAAAGTTCAAGACATTGCATGGTAATATCTCTGTTCCAATCAATAAGACATTGCAGTGCCTCTTTTTTTTTGGATCAATGGCATATTGCCCTTCTTTATGCAAAGCAAATAATTCCTGTAAAAAAATGTATAAGGCAAATAATCATCTTTAACTTGTTATCTCCTAGTTTTAGCGGTTTGTGACTATTATGCCTTATTCATCTCCATCAATTTTAGGGAAATGTATTACTCATTTAAACTAATACTCCTTTAAAAATTACATCTGTTGCTGCAGGTCATGCCAGAGAGGTTTGCAAACCATTTTTCAGGGAAAATGTCACGGAGCGTCAAACTAGAAGGCCCTAATTGTATTCTGTATGATGTTGGAGTTACTGAGCACAGGAATAGAAAAGTCCTCCAATCTGGATGGGAGGTGTTTGTTGATGCCAATGACATAGTAGAGAAAGACTCGTTGATGTTCCGATACCGTGGAAGTTCTCGCTTCAAGGTTGCGGTCTTTGATTCTAGTGGTTGTGAGAAAACTGTGTCCTGTTTTGGCATAGGGAGCACTATGAGTGATCAAGAACCGATCACAAATTCTACAGAAATGTCAAGCAGTTCCAGTGGTCGTAATACTCACTCGTCAGTGGAGGATGGATGCCAAAGTGAAAGCTCAGGACATTGCAGAAAACTGGCATGGACAGACGCAGCATCGTCTCCATCTGAGGATTTGCCAGGTTAGCTTGCCAGCTTGCTTGTACATTTGTGTTATGCTTTAAGGTGCCGTTTTATCTGAAGTTGCATTTACTCTTGAAACCTGTTATACAGGAGAAGACAGTCCTTATGAGCATGAGTCTTCTGGATCGGATGATGACACACTCCCAAAGATGATCTCAACAGTGCGTGTTAAGGAGGAACAATATTCTGATGGTATGGTAGTATGATGCAAGTACTTCCGATCCAATTCATATTTTTTTGCAGTTTATGTGAAAATCTGTTTCTGTGTACTGAATTGTCAGCAAGTGGAAGATCAGACGGATGCCAAAATGGGAGCTCCAGTCATAGTGGGAGTACTAGAAAGACAGCTGTTATATCCACTCCATCTGCGGAGTCAGGTGATATTCTTAAGTTACATTTGCGTCAACAAAATTGCATCGATTCGTTTTATTTGTTAAGTACATGCAAACATGCGCTATCGTGTCAATCTCTACATTACCCATTGTTAGTTTCACCTACGAATTTGTCTAGGAGAAGCTAGATTTTTCAGAGTATGATTCTTTCGACTCGGATGATATTCCAGGACCTCCAAAGGATAAGTATGTGTTGTCAAGTAGGAGTAATTTGGCTGATGCACAAAAAGAGAAAATAGATAAGCTTCTCCAGGACATTCAATCCAGAACCCTTGCATTCGTGGCTATCATGAGGAAGTCCAATGTCCAACCACCGTATCCTTCTTTGGTAAATTTCCTGAGTTCTTTTTCAGTACACTACAATCGTCTCTAGGCTCTAGATCTGAGAGGGGTATTCATAGTTTGAATGTTATAGGGAAAGTGGCAATGGCCCTTCTGAACACTTAACATAAATGCTTTTTCTTTGTCGACAATAACAGTCGAAACAGTATTTGGGCTGAGTTTTGCATTCTTGTTTTTTTTGTTTGTTTGTTGATGGCATAACACCCTGTCCCATTTGTGATCAGACCATCACGAAGGAATACGCAGTTGCACACTTTCCCCATGAAAGTGCATCTGTCATACTTCAGAGGCCGGGCGAGAACAAAAGGTGGTACCCCAGGTTCTACGAGGGGAATGATGGTATTCACAAGATTAGGGGGGAGTGGTTAGACTTTGTTTGTGACAATAGTGTGGAGGAGGGAGATATCTGCATCTTTGTACCAGCAAAGGGTGGGGGAAGGTTCACATTTACCGTTCATCTACTTCGCGCAGAAAGCAAGGCGCACGCAGGTCATTTTGTGCCGCCCTACATGCTGTCACAAATGAGCTTTCTATCTCCAGTGCAACAGAGCATAGTTGAAGATAAAGCGGAAGCCATCCAACTCGAAGCCCATCTGTATGTGGCAATCATGAACAAAACCAATGTTGGTGTGAAAGGGCATTACATCCTGGTAAGCTAAAACAATTCTGGAATTTTATTGTTACCTAGTCAAAGCCCCCCAGGTTGTTGTCATCTAACATAACATAACTAAGTTTCAAATAAATAAATAAACATAACTAATTTTAGCAATGTAGGGTGCCAAGGACTACCTGGGCTTTGGATATCCAATTTACTGTGCTATTAGCAAACTGTTTGCTCTCGCTCACTCGCGTCGCCTCCAGAGGGGGCGACTCGGGCGCCCAACCGCCGCCCCCCTCGACCTCCCTCCTCCCCTTCTTCCCTGCCGCCGCCGAAGGAGGCCGGCGAGCGAAGCTCGCCCGGCGGACGGCGGACGGCGGGCCTTCCTCCTCTCTTCACGAGGGGATCCTCTGGCTGAGATGCATCGGCGTCCCTGGGCGTACAGCATGGAGGCGGAGTTGGCGCGCTCGGGCGGTGGCCCGATGGGATCCCGGCGGCGCTGCGGGGGCTGGCGGCGGTGGATCTGGGGTTTCCCGCCCCAGATCGGTTCTCCTTCGGGTGGTCGGGCTCGGGCGCAGTCCGGCGGTCCTAAGCGGTGGTGGACGCTCGCGTTGGCTATCCTCCTTCACCGATCTGATTGGGGGCAGCCGAAGGCGTTGGCGTGATGCCGAATCCGAGCACGGTGGTGGCGTCGTCCCCTTCAGGGATGACGGTCGGGTGGTGGGTCCTTCTGGCGGCGGCGGTGGCGGCGGATCTTGGGATCCCACTCCCGGGGACGTTGCGGGACGCGGCGGCCCGTGCACGAGAGATGAAGTTTCTTCGAACAGATCTGAGTGAAAACTTGCTTTTGACTACTGCAAAGGCCGGCGGTGGCGGCGCTGTCTGTGTCATTCCCTTCTTGAAGGCATCGCCGTGGAGAAGTTCAAGGTCACTCTCTGCTACCTCCGGGGGAAACCCTAGATCAGTTGATCGGATGATGGCGGCGCTCTGGTGTCGTTTCCCCCTTGGGGGCGTCATTCATGGAGGTACACACGGGCTCGGAGAACAGAGGACGGCTTCTTTGGTGGAGTGGTACTTCATCTTATACATTGATGGCGGCGGATCTTGGCGGCGTGGCGCTGTGGAGATTCGGAGTCCAATGCGCGGAGATGAACCCGCGCAGGGAGGTGGCGCTGTCTGGCGTCGTGGTGGTGTCGACGGCAGTTAGACCAAACAAGGTTGATGCAGCAGTACAACACTGAAGATGGATTGGTGACAGGTGGCTGCGTCGGCCTCATACCCGGCAAGCGTCCTGGTTGAGGAGTGCGCCGGACTGGTAGGTGCCCCATACCCGACAGGTGTCCTGGTTGGGACCTCAGGTCTTAGATGGTAGGCTTGGCTGCGAGGTCTGTTCGGTATTAGGCCCAGACTATCAGCATCCCTTCATCAATTGGATAGGAGTAGCGACATATGTTGCATAGACGGTGGCTTTAGTCTTATTGTTGTACTCCCTCCGTTCCTAAATATTTGTCTTTTTAGAGATTTCAAATGGTCTACCACATACGGATGTATATGGACATATTTTAAAATGTAGATTCATTCATTTTGCTCCGTATGTAGTCACTTGTTGAAATTTCTAGAAAGACAAATATTTAGGAACGGAGGGAGTATGACTTTGTAAGGTCTTGTGTGAATAATTAATAAAATGGCTGCATGCATCGTCCATATGCAGAGGCCGGGGGTGCTCCTCCATTTCTAAAAAAATTTAGCAAACTGTTTGGCTTAAATTACTTTTGCAGCTGAATTAAATAAATGCCACCAGATAACTGTGTATACCTATATTGTATTGTTGTTTTATTTTATCAACATGATTGGTCGACTTGTAATTGTAACATGCTTATATCTGTAAAATACTAGGAGTTTGGTGCAAAATATGCTGCTGTGTATCTTCCAAAGGAAGAGCGAACTATTTTGCTCCAGCGTAAGGGGAAGGAATGGCAAACTCAGATGCATATTCGGAATGGTAGGAGACTTGTCCTTGAAGGAGGTTGGCGCAAATTTGTCAGTGACAACCGTCTGCGAGTTGGTGATATCTGTCTGTTTGAGCTGAAGCGGAACCGGAGGAAGCTTACCATGATTGTCCATATCATCTCCCGTGATCAGTGTTAGTTCGTAGTGCATTGTAGTATATAAGGGGATAATGACCCCTGCTGTTTCTGCTGGAACTATGTTTTGTACTCCACTAAAACCAAACCATGGTATGGTTGATCTCCGAGGACTACTGCGCGTTCGTTTAAAGCAAGTTTAGCTTAGCAACTCTAGCAGAGTCGCCGTATAGGGCCAATCGGCATAATAAATATATTGAAAAGGTCACTTTGGTAGAGTGGCCATCTGGCCCTGAGTTGTCATAGCTTAGGAAGAGCACTCCATATCCAGCCCGCGAGCCTCCATATTTGAGGATGCGCCGTTGATTTTGAGGATGCGCCATCTGCTAATCGCTCATGTGGGAGGAAAGTTTCACCTCCCACGTCAACCTCCCGCGCAGCCCATTTTCTCTCCATTTCCATGGCAGACGACCATGGCACTGCGGATGCCAATTAATGGCAGCCGCTGCATGCCAATTGCCCGCGGTCACTCCCACCACATTTTTCGCCATCGGCTACTATAAATTGGTCGTTGCCATGTCTCCATTTCCCTCACCACCACTGCTCAGAGCTACCACTTTCCTCACCGCCGTGCACAACCTCCACTTTCCTCACGGTCGCCATGCCACTTGTACCGCGGGCAGACTAGGTGCCGCTCTCAGAGGAGGAGAAGAAGATCATGAGTGAGGAGTAAGCGAAGGGGGAGACTGCCCTCAAGGACGAGGAGGAAGAGTTGCATCGTTGTGATGAAATGGAGGCCGCACATGAGGATCCCCCCTTGATGAGTGGCCGGATTGGAATCCAAGAGCACACTTCATCGAGTGGGATATTTAGCACGGCTACGTGCAAATCCCGTATGGCAGGAGAGAGCTCACCCACCCAACTCATCGAGGGATGATTGCCTCCCTATTAAGGAGGCATGAGATGAGCGCTATGTCGTCGACGCCTCGGCCGTCACCCTGGTGAAATCTTCGAGGTCACCGTTGTCGGGCAGGAGTTAAAGGCAGAGAGGACTGCTCCGTGTGTATCCATTACAAGGAGAAACAAGCATAATTGGTGGCGGAGAGAGAGCGCATCGGATGGCACACATATGACATGAACATGGTGTCATTCACCGAGACAAACCGTGCCATACTGAGCCTTGCCTCCCTTGAAAAAGCCACCCCTAACCTCGACGACGACTGTCGGGAATGTGACCAAAACTTTTCTACCCCCATGCAATAACTTTGTAATGCAATTTTATCTCAAATTAGTGTTTGAATCCCTCAAATTGAGTGTCTGATTATTGAGTTGATGCAACAACAAAAAAGGAAATAAAAGAAAAGATGGAGGCCGCATTATGGCGATTCTGTGTTTGCGCATAACGACTGCCATATGCCATATCCATGTCCCACATAGCGACTCTGCTAGAGTTGCTCTTATGATAGTTGGTTTCCCTTTTGGCCCGACGATGGGTGGTGCATCCCCAATATTACCTAGTTATTGGAACCTCTGGTAGCTTCCAGGGTTAGACTTAGGCAGCACCTTGTGGAAGGAGTTGTGTTTGTGCCGTTTTTCTAGCCTTAATTGGTTAGACTGGCTGACATTTAGGATTAAATCCTTGTTTTTGCCGTACCAGGTTGATCTGACACATTGACCTAGTTGAGGGATGGGCACATGGTAGTTGTCAATCTCAGGAAGCCATTTTCCAGCTCCCTAGATAGAGAATCCATGGAAAGGCATTACTAGGAAAAAGCCTAACAGTAACACGGGTTTTAGATATAGCAGTAGCGCGGGGTGCCGCACTACTGATACGGCGCTACAGCTAACCTGTAGCAGCAGCGCGTGCACGCCCACGCTACTGCTATACAAGTGTAGCAGCAGTGAGCCCTGTGAAAGCGCGCTACTGCTAATATCTCTAGCGCGCTTTATTAGGACGCGCTACTACTAGTGGCACGCTGCTGCTAACTTTTCTCCACTCGCTACTGCTAATTTTATTAGTTTTTGTTGTTTCTGCATATTTGTTTTGTATTTGAACAGGCTTTATACAAGAATCTTTAGCACATACAAATGTCATCATCATACACATACAAATGGCTGCGAGACCACAAATGTAATCATAGCATATACATACAAATAGTCTCATCATAATCATCATCCAACACAAAGTGGTCTCTCGTCATCATCTCGAAAATATCGATACATGAAAGTCTCGAATACTTGCAAATATAACGTCATCCATCTAAACAAAGATATACGCGAGAAGTGCTATCACTATGAGTGATAGCGGAACTATGCGGTACATGAGGCAGCGATTATGAGGCCTCTCTCGCGCTAGCGTGTACCGCAAGTAATTAGCTTGTGCTTCTTGTCTGCTTTTGAAGCCTTTATGGCTAGCGCCCAAGACCCCCTCCACTTGCGCCTGACACTCATACCACTCGTCGTACACTCCCGGAACCTTCCCTTCGTACACGACATAGCACTCCTTCGCCGTCAAGAATCTAGGTACCTGTTAGAGATGCATCTTCATCAAGAGAATGTATGATCAGATGCAACAAAATATACTAGAGCAACACGAAAAAGAAAGGGTTAGCAACTAGATGCAACATATAGTACGCAAACTAATTAACTAGAGGTACACATGTCATCGTACCCAAACTAACAAAGTAGCGTTACACAAGTTCGGCAAGGACCATGGACATCACAAAGTTTAATCACCACAGAAAGTATACAAGTTCAACCGACACATATCATCATCATCGGCATCGTAAATCATTAGAAGTTCCATCCTTCCATATCATCAAGGATGGACCCTAGCTTCTTGAATGGCTTGAGGTCATGACGTTGCATGCCTATGCGAGTTCGGACGTCAGTTCGCGATATAGGGCCGTGGTGGAACATCCCCTTCTCATCGACGACTTCTTTCATGATGATCGTTGCAATGTCCCTTTGGATGCGAAAGAAGTCATCTCTAAGTTTATAATCCGCTTCTCCATGAGATTCTACCCACTTGCGGATATGATCATTGTTTTTGGTTGTCATACGGAGCTTTTGGTGATGCGTGTTGAACTCAATCATGAGATGGAGGTGGTAGAATCCATCTTTCTTGCTTGGTTTTGGGACATGGATGCAGCAGAAGTTAGTTTTATGCGAGAAACCCAACTTCTTGTTCCTTTGTTTCCTGATCTGCAGGTGTCCACCCCTAATGCTGAAGCCTTGGAGGGCATCATCTAGAATATTCATTATGTGGGTGTAGTCCTTCTGGTAGTCTCTGGTGGGGTCGAAATACACGGCGTGGGAGACTCGCAGGTAAAGAACAATAAGGACGGCGCGCCCGTTGATGCGGGGGAAAGACACCTCAAATTATTCTCCATATGAGCAAGAAGGAATGATTGAAATGTACAAAAGGGTTGTCCGGAACTGACTTACTTTGGATGATAAGGCAGGAGGACAATTTCCTGGTCCTTATTCTGTACCATGAAGTTTTGGAGGTAGTCCCTAGCAGTTTCACGCTCAAAGTCGCCGAGACTCAAGAAAGACTCGTGCATGTAGTACGGATCCGCCACACAGATTTGCGAGACTTCTGCTCTCTTCATGACGGAGCTCATATGTAGCGCAAAAAGGCGGACGCTTGTAAAATCGAGCCGCCTTGTCAGAAACATCTCAAAGATATGGTCAAACCGCAGGAAGAACACCTCCGCGGGCCGTGTGTCGACGTAGCACTTCCCCTCAGGCACACGAGCCGCGTATGTCAGATATCCTGGATCCTTCGAGGCTAGTAGGCTTTTCTCAGTCGACAGCACATGGTCGTGCAGTCTCCTGAGATCCCCTGATAGTGCCTCTAGCGGTTTCGACGGTAGCATCAGCTCGCCCGTGAGACGGAACATGGCCGCACCTTTCACGGGTACACGCTCTTCAGAATCCACCGTCTGGCTGCTATGTGCTCTGGCTTGTTTGGAGGCAGCTATCTTTCCCAGTCTCTTCCTCTCCTTTTTCTTGGGCACACCTTCCAAACCCTTCCTTAACCCCTGCCCCAGTGTTGCCGGGCTAAGCACTGTACGACCCCCGGCTAGTTGAGCCTGTGTTGAGGCGGCATCTTCAGGCGTGTCCTGTGAGGATATCATGAAGATAGACTTCTTGCAATCCCTGCTACGACGTTCCTGCCCGGGCAGATCATCCATATCCTCATTAGCATGCTGATAGCCCGATTCGTCATATGGTTGACTCATCATATCTAAGTCACCCTCATATGCGTTTGTATTGAGGAAACCCATTGGGTCCTCCGTCTCATCATCCATTCTCTGTTCTATGGGACCGATTACATCAGCCAGTACTATTGCACCCCCTTCATCACGTCGTCCGCCGCTCTCACCTGACACTACAGGAGCTGGTAATTGCGTAGATGGGGTGGTGGTCTCCATACATGGTTGTTGATGTGTGGTTATTGGTGTGCTCTCGGCCGGCTCCAGACGAAGAAGATTCTTTGGCCATAGCAGCACCCAACCCTTGCAGCTTCCAATCCGCATCAAGGTCTCCTCGTCCTCTCCCCCTAGGCGTAATGGAGGAGGCAAATCCTCGTGCCCCGATGTCACACTCGACAAGGTAACTCTGAAGTGCCCAGCGGGCATCGGCTGGTTGTGGAACGTGAGATCCAAGGGCTTCGTTATCACCCCCTTTCCCATGTCCACCTTCTGGCCTTTGATCAAGTAGAGTACGGTGCACGGGGTTTCGTCGGCCTGCAAACACATGTATGCGGCGTAAAACATCCGAAAGGCAACGGAAATGGAATATTCTAGATATATATATGTTCGTGCGACATGTAATTACCGTGAGGGCGTCGAGCTCAGCCAAAGACGAAGGCCCGCCTAGCGCGCCAGAGACTGAGGACAGGCTGCTATGAGCGGGTGCGGGTGAGAGACGAGGCCCGCTTGTGTGAGCAAGTGATGGTGCGGTGGTGGTGTTCACGGAGTTGCTCGCGACGCTGGGCAACGGGAAATCATGTACCGTCTTGTCTGGATTTTCCTTCGTCTAGTTGATGATAGCCGGGACCAAGTTAGTAGCGAAATCATTTCTGCAGGCAGTTACAGCGGCATTGACTGCCTGCTGTAGCAACTCATTTTTCTCCTCGGCTGTTTTTTTCCGCATCCTCAGCTGCTTTTTTCTCGAACGCAAGCTTCACCTTCTCGTTGATGTCCGCCTGACTAAACTTCTTTTTCTGCTTCTTGGCCTCCGGGCCCTCGTTGTAAAACACCTTCCACGTGGCGCCATCTCCGGCGCCGTGCACACGACCATATTGCGGCCGCTGGCCCAAAGGGAGTCCCTTAAGTTCGTTCAAGGACCGGTTGAGAGGGGTGTCCCACTTGTGCCTCATCGGAGAAGTAGGGCTTTCGGCTGCAAGCTGGTGTTGCTTCTCCTGCAGAAGGAATGTGAACCGTTTAGGAATGTGTTGTCGACTAGATCTGGAGCTAAATGTAAGGTGGTAAAAGAATAATTACCAGTAGTCTAATCAATCTCCTCGTGATCTGGTCCGTGTAAAAAACCTTCTTTTCCTTGTCCCACTTATAGCGGGCCCTGATGAAGTCACGCTCCAAGGGGTTGGTGAACTTCGCGAAGGGGTCTGGGAGACCCGCGGCTTCACGTTCCGCGTCCTCCTTATCCCATACGGGCCTTTTACCGAGGTAGCCACGGCTTTGGAGGCGATGCTTCCCCGTGTTCCTTTGCTGAAGGCTCTTGAATTTCGCAGCCTTAGCCTTGGCTTCCTCGGTAGCGCAACTGTCCTTGAAATTTTCGAACTCCTCTTCCGTAAGTGTCGGATTTTCCTCCAGAATCTTGGACAGGGGTTCCTCAGCCTCAATAGCTCGTTTCACCCTCCCTTTCCAGGAGGCCAAATCATTGCTGAACATGCCCATGGCGTGATTGTTAATCTTTTTCATCTTCGGATCATCCCACGGTTGTTCTATGTTATCATCCCGGTCGGGGAACTTGAATCTCTTGTGCAACTTCGTCAGGAGCAACTGCGTCAAATGTTCTTTACTCCTTAAGTCATCGTCGTTGATGCTCGCGCATTCCCGTAGGATGCATCCTACTTGGTTCCCATAGCACTTGCGAGGTTCTTCCGGCTCTAATGGCTCAAAGTTGCCAGGTGCCATCTTTGTGATCACCAGTCGTCCAATGCCTAGTTTGTTAGGTAATCGTATCCTCTGCTTCTTCTGCTTCTTCTTTTCGGTAGCGGCATCGGCGCCGGTACCTTCCCGCCGGTATCTTCCCGCCGGTACCTTCCCCTCGGTCTCGGCGCCGCCATCGGTGCCGGCGCCGTCGGTGTCGATGTCGGCGTCAGTACCATCATCGAGGATGACCTGCAAACCTTGACGTTGCTTAGCGGACAAAAAGTCGAGGTACTCTTGTTCACCCTCATAATCCATCTCGTCTGCATCTTGGTCAGAAGGCCTGGTTTCTTCGTTGTTCGACATGTTTCCTATGATTAGGTCTCCTCGTTTAATTCTAAAACTATGAAAAAAAATGAGAAATGACATAAACAAAGATCTATGTTCGCCAGAATGTCGTTTTCCAGCTACTCCCGGCACTCGATATGCCTACTATCTAGCACAAGTCATGCCAAAATTCACGAAAAATTTCGGCATGACCTTTGCTAAAAAATGGACATATCGAGCGCCTAAAATTCACCGAAACGGAAATGAATCAACATTCCGGCGTAACATAGGCCACTCGGATCATTTACCCTGCACATAATCATCATGTCCAAATGACATGTCCAAATTCCAAATATGACATGCCCAAAACATCACATGTCCACATATCACATGTCCACTTCAAATTTGCATATAAAAGGAAGAAACATATAGAACTTGAAGAAAAATGCAAGAAGTCATAACAATATTTGAAAGTAAAATTCAGCCTACCTAAATTTGCTTTAACAAGGGATGTTGATTTAGACAATTGCTTAAACTAATTTTGGTTTTCTAAATACTAATTCTAATTAACTAACTAGCACTATAAAATTTAAGTAGCAACAATTACTCAAACTACAAAACCTAGCTAAATTCATGATTAAATAGATAACCTAATTAACCTACTGCCCTAACTAAAACCTAAGTAAATTAACCAAAGAACCCTAGCTAATAGAGAGAGGAGGAGCGGTGGGGGGCTTACAGAGGGTGCAGGCCCGACGACGACCGAGGTTGGGAGGGGTCGGGCTCGGGCTCGGGGTCGGGGTCAGGGTCGGGGCGGGCCGTGGGCGAGCGCCGGGGCCGGGTCGGAGTCGGGTCGGGGCCGTGGGCGAGCGCCGGGGTCGGGGTCGGGGCCGGGGCCGTGGGCAAGCACCGCGGTCGGGGGCGAGCGCAGGGGCGCGGCGAGGGCAGGGCTCCGGCGGGGCGACGGGGGAAGAGAGAGTGGGGATTTGGGGGAAAAGAGGCGGGATGAAGAGAGAGTGGGGATTTTGGGGGGTTAAGTGGACATAGCAGTAGCGCGTTTTAAACCGAACGCGCTATAGCTAAGTTAGCTATAGTGGTTTTACGCAGAGAGCCCTACTGCTACTACAGGCAGCTATAGCGGTTTTACGAGGAAACCGCTACTGCTACCTTGACTAGCTGTAGCTCTTTTTTCACAAAAGCGCTACTGCTATAACCAGTACCTATAGCAGTTTTCCTGTTTGTTTCCTTCTATTTTCTTTTCCTTTATTTTCTCTCACTTTTTTTTTTCAAGAGCAGTGAACGAAGGGAAGGCGATATATATTGCATCATTTGGCGGTTAAGTATGTATACAAAATAGGAACACATATATTACTTCATTGGACCCATGCATAATGGCTAAGTGTGTATACAAAATAGGAACATATATATTACATCATTTGACCGATAACATACGGTTCCTCAGCGTTGACGTTTTCGTTTTTGAGTGAGCTTCTTTCCCTTCTTGTTCGTTGAAGAATAATTGAGCCCCTCATTGTGACTTTTCCTTTTCCATGGAGTACGATTTTTCTTAGGTAATGTAGTATTGATTCTTCTTTTGACGTATACTTCATCGTCATCGTCATCTTCCCTCATTGGGTTGCCGTACTGGTCGTAGTCTTCCTCGTTGGCGACTCCATCCATTCCAATGATGTTCCTTTTGCCTCTCCTCACGACAACACGGCTGGGATTGCGCGGGTCGGTTATGAAGAAGCATTGTGTCACGTGCTTAGCGTGTACCCATGGCTCGTTTTTTGCGATAGCGTTCACGGTAGCGCTCTTGGCGTCGGGTATAGTCATGGTAGTGAAATACCGGTTTTCTCTTTCGACATTCTTAGCCCATCTGACACGGAACATCGTCGTGTTGTGCAGTCCAGAGTAGTCAAGCTCCCAGATCTCCTCGACCCTTCCGTAAAATCTCTCAGTTGCGCCGTTGTCGCTGCCGGTCATGCATTCCATCGTCACCCCTGAGTTCTGATCATCACTGTCCATATCTTTGGCCTCCGTGTAGAACGTGTATCCGTTGATATCGTATGCCTGATAGGTGACGAGGTTGGGCAAGGGGCCATGTGCTAAGGCGTATATGAGCAATCCATCCTTAGATCCCTCGTCCGGGGGATTAGCAATAATATGCTCTTTGAACCAATGCAGGAAAGTGGAGTTGTGCTCTCTAGTAACTTCGGCGTCCGTCCTGCATACCCCCCGGTCACGATACTTCTTTGCGATAATTTCTTTGTGCAGTGCCACGAAAGGATCTACCTCGTCTAGGTGTTGTAGCACTACCAAGTTTGCTCTGTCAAAGTCGTTGCGTCGATCTGAGTATGCCACGTGCAGTTCCCTGCGACCGTTGGAGTGACCTTCTCCTTCGAGCCTCCCATCGTGCTTGTTAACGGGCAAACCAACACCAACACCAGGCGGCTGGTCTGCGCCATATAGAAAATTCTCGCAGAAAGAGATGCACTCTTGTGTCAGATAGCCCTGGACGATACTTCCATCCGGACGGGACATGTTACGAACGAATCCTTTGATGATCCCATTCATCCTCTCAAACGGCATCATGTTGTGTAGGAATGACGGCCCCAGGTCTATTATGTCGTCCACAATATGGACACACAGATGCACCATGACGTCAAAGAACGCGGGCGGGAAGTACATCTCAAGCTCATTCAGTATCACAATGATCTCTTCCTGTAGCCTTCGGAGCTGCTTCACACTGATCGACTTTCGAGAGATGACGTCAAAAAAGTTGCAGAGACCAATAAGCGTGTCACGGACGTGCTTGTCCATTATCCCTCTAAGGGCAACAGGTAGTATCTGCGTCATCATCACATGACAGTCATGGGACTTCATCCCGCTGAACCTTTTCTTGTCCGTGTCTAGATATCTGCTTATCTTGCCACAGTAACCGGAACTAACTTTGACTCCGGTAAGGCACTTAAAGAATTGATCGATCTCAGCCTGACTAAGGTGAAGCAAGAAGGGGGGCAATAATCCTCTTCCTTTACTTTCTTGCCCTTCTTCTCCCGTGCCTCTGTCTCCGTCTCTGTCTCCTCTAACTTTTTACGGGGCGGCATGTGCAGATCTTCCCTGATATTCAAATCTTGCAAGTCTTTTCTTGCCTTCGGCCCATCCTTGGTCTTATCCGGCATGTTCATCAGTGTCGCGAGCAAGCTCTCAAGAACATTCTTACAGATATGCATTTGATCAAGGCAATGAGGTGTATCGAGTTTGTGCCAGTACTCCAAGTCCCAGAACACAGACCTCGTCTTCCATACCTTCAGCAGCGGCTCCGGTGCCTTTTTCATTGTCTTTCCCGGCGCGGGCACTGTTCCCAGTTTTTCAACAGCTCATCGATTTCGGCGCCGCTCCGCTTACGTGGAGGTCCTCGATGCTCAGCGTGACCATTGAATAGATCTCCACGGTTTCTCCACGGGTCGTCCGGTTCGAGCCATCTTCGATGCCCCATGTACACGATTTTCCCAGACCCGCCATCTTTCCTTGACGTTAGCTGCTGAGACGTCGTATCATCCATGCACCGCGTGCATCCGCAATATCCATGGCACACCTGGCCTGCGACATATCCGTAACCGAGATAGTCGTGCACCGTCGTGATCAGCGCGGCTCTCATGTAGAAATACTCGCCTTTGCTGGCGTCCCATGTCTTGGCCGGTGTTTTCCATAACGTGTCTAACTCCTCTTGAAGTAGCCCCAGATACAGATTAATATTATTTCCTGGTTGTTTCGGCCCTTGAATCAGCATGCTCATGTGAATGTACTTCGACTTCATGCACAACCAGGGGGAGGTTGTACATCCATACAAACACGGGCCATGTGCTATGGTTGGTGTTCTGGTTGCCAAACGGATTCATGCCATCGGTACACGCGCCGAGCACGATGTTCCTTGCATCACATTCGAAATACCGATAGAAGCCGTTCAACGCTCTCCACTGGCTTCCATCCTTGACGTGTCTCAGCTTCGGATCATCTCCATCGTCGGGCTTCTTCCTCTCCGCGTGCCAGCGCATGAGCTTTGCTTCCTTGGGATCTACGAAATACCGCTGGAGACGGGGAGTGATCGGTAAGTACCATACAACTTTCTGGGGACATTTCTTCCCGGCCTTCTTGTATCGAGAAGCATTGCACACCGGACAACTTGTTTTTTCCGCGTGCTCCTTCCGATAAATTATGCAATCGTTGATGCATGCATGGTATCTAACGTGCAGCAGATCAAGAGGGCACACGATCTTCTTGGCCTCATCCACACTAGTAGGACATAGATTCCCCGCGGGAAGAACATCCTTTAGGTACTTGAGATGCTCATCGAGGCTAGTGTCGGTCCATTTGTTTTTAGCCTTCGTCTTCAGAGTTGGAGCGTGAAACTCAAGCGGGTCACCTCAGGATTGCAACCATCATACAATGGAGTTTTCGAGTCCGCAACAAGTTGTTGCAGCTTAGCCTCCTCTCTAGAAGCAGCTCTCTCAGTACTCGTCTCCTTGCGAAGCAGTGCTTGAACATGAGGGTCCCGCACGATTGAACTTAGTACCGACGAACTCTGCGGCGTGGAGTCCACATTCTCGCCGCCGCCATGTCCGGCCCCTTCTCCTCCGCCATGTCCGGCCTCTTCCCCACCGCCATTATCGATCATCTCTTCGTCTTGCCCAGTGTCGTCATTGCTTGCCCCGTCGGTGTCCTCAACATCATCATCCTCATCTTCAATTATCCACCGAGTATAGCCATCCATGAAACCGGTCATAAGCAGGTGCGCTTCGACATGACCATCGTCATAGGGGTCGAGCCAAACTATTCCTTTGCATTTTTGACACGAACATAAAACCTCTGTCAGGTTATTTTCTTTCATGTCCTACACCGCCGACCGCAACCACCTGTCCACCATCGTTCCACTGACCATCATGAACGTCTGCACAGTAATAATAAACAAATTGATTATAAAAATGCGTGCATGCATCAAAGTCATACAAAAATTCGGCATGACCTTCCCTAAAAACAGGACATATAGATCTAGAGTTTGCCCGGAATTCGCCGAAACGGAAATAAATCGACATTTTGGCAAAACATAGGCAACTCAAAAGCACAATTCGGCGTCAACTCATGCCACACACACACACACAATTTCCATCATATCGCCCAATTATCATATCGCACACACATACACATATTTCCATTCTTGCAAAAGCATGAATTTTTAATCACCTATTGTGTCGAGATTGAGAACACGGTGGAGATGATGATGTAAGGAGATCAAAAGTGGACAAAGCTCTTCTTGACAAAGCTAGATCTAGTTAGGGGCACATAGGTCACTTCACTAAATGCTACATCTACCTATCTAGCTAATTTGGGAGGAGACAACTTCAACTAGTGGAGGGGGAAGGAAAAAGAGAAAGAAGATGCATTAATGAAGGTGGTGGAGTTAGCTAGGAGTAATAAAGAGAGAGAAAGGTAGGTAGAAGAGGGAGAGTAATGGAGGGAGAAGTATTGAGGAAGAAGCAAAGTGAGGGAGAGAGGAGGTGGGAGGTAGGGGAAAGTGAGGAAGAGAGGAGATGGGGGAGAGGGGAGGAGGGGGAGGGGGAAAAGGTGGCATTATGCTGCGTCTTAGCAGCAGCGCGGGATGCAAAGCGCACTACTGCTAAGAGTGTGGCAGCAGCGAGCTTTCTGCACACGCGCTACTGATAAGCAGGGCCCGCCATGTGGCCAGTTTCAAAATTAGCAGCAGCGACCAGAGAAAAAAGCGCGCTACTACTATTGCGTTAGCAGTAGCGCGGGTAGCGCCAGCGCTGCTGCTGCTAAACTTAGGTTGGTGGGTACTATCCGTCGATTTTACTAGCAGCGCGGTTCCACTGGGCCGCGCTACTGCTAACTTGGTAGCAGTAGTGCCTGTCTTGAACACGCGCTACTGAAAATTATCAGTAGCGCCTGTTTTTGTAACGCGCTGCTGCTAAGATTCTGTGTATAAGGTTTTCCCTAGTAGTGAGGGCGCTCAATGTAGGATGGTCGAGGCCTAGGAAGGGAAGCATGCCAAGACGGAACAGAGATGCCATGGAGCAAGTGATCCCCGCATGTTTGATGGTAACCCGACACGACCATGTAACCCTAGCTCGACCGAGTATATAAAGGTGGGCTATGGACTTGCATGGGTAAAGGAAGAAATCCTAGAACTGGGTTTTCCTAGACCTACCATCATCTCCAACCTCTTTGCAGCCAGGCCGAGAGCTTGCAGCCCAAGTAATATATCTCTCTGGCGATCTCCCTGACCTCCTATAAGAGCTAGACAAATAAAAACACCAAAGGTAGGACTAGTGTCTTACCTCCTCCTCGAGGGCCTGAACCTAGGTATATCTCATTATCCTTGTCTCACCATCTCGACCCCCATGTGCTTGACTCTCCAAAACAAATCGATCATCACTTGATGACATTGTCGGTCGATGAGGTTGGAACTGGCAATGCCGACAATTGCACTCCCTTCCTGAAGGCGCTGTTGTAGAAGAATAGCGACTTTTGTCGTAAATGTTTAAATTTGGTCTTGTCATGTTCTACCATTGTGGTGTAACCATTGTTGTTGATGATTTCAATCTTGTAGCATCTGAGGATGCAGAGTTTGGGAGGCTTCTATTTCGCTTTCCGAAAAAAAGTTGTGCTTATTGAACTCTTGTTCCATTACCTTGGACAGTGGAACTCAGCCGAAGTTTGGTTCGTATATGTATGAAAACAGGGAATTGTGGAACAACTACTCCCTCTGTCCCATAATATAAGACCATTTTGTCACAGTATTAAAAACGCTCTTATATTATGAGACGGAGGGAGTAGTTTGCATGCAAAGTTGGTTTTCCTAGGAGCCTGGCCCATCGATGGGGGCATGGTGGTGGACATCTGGGTGGCGGCCCCATGGGCATGGAAGGCGGATCTGCGTGGTATCTATAATGCCGGACGGATCGGAAGGCCATCTAAGTCCAAGCGTCTATATCTCCGCCATCAATGGGGATCGAAGGACTGGTCGTAGTGGGGAGTAACTTAACTAGTAACATAGTGCATTTCAAGACTAGTTTGCTTATGTGGCATATAGTTAATGAGAAGAGAGGTGTTTGGAGTAACTTAATATGTTACTCTAACATAATGCAATCCAAAGCAAAATGAGTCTACAGTATAATAAATGCAATCATCTATGAAGGTAGTAGCATAGACTATGCATGATACTAGTCTAAGTTACTTCCCACTGCAACTAGTCTTACAACAGGGAGCGAAAGCAGGGGACGACGTGGAACCTACTTCCAGCTATTTTCAAAAATTGATTCGTTCGACATTAATGTTAAGCTTTGATTCGCTTTGTTAAATAATTAATAATTAATGATTGTGTGTGGTAATCCTATATACCTAGGGGAGTCATCTTCACTAACTAATTTATCTCAACATACAAGCATGCCATCTCATCATACAATTATGAATGGGACAAGGTGCGTCTCATGCAATTATGCATGAAAAAAGACCTATCATAACACTCAACCATGCATGAAAAAATATTTTCCATTCAAAATATTGTTACAGCAATACATAATCAAATATAATAAGTCAAATGTATTTTTAATTTTGGTTCCCATGTTATCCATTCAAATTTTCATCAACCAATTCCTGCAGCAACGCATAGTGGCGACCGCTCGTACCCTGCACCCAACGTGCTAGGGTTTCTTGTGCCTCCCGTTGGCACCACCGCCGGTCTACCTCGTCAACTTTGGTCTTAGGGCCATGGAGGCGCGATGGCCCCCGACCCTTGCCGGCAGGTGTGCTCCGTTTTTTGATGTTTTTTTAAATTTTGTTAGGGTTTGTGTCCTACTCAGATAAGCGAGCGCGGGGGCGGCTCTATGTAGATGAAATAAGATCCTCCCTGCTTAGCCCCTGTTCCAGTGGTGTCTCTAGTATTGTCGAAGGGCGTGTGGAGGTTTATCTCCGGCGGATCTCGTGGGATTCGATCGGCATTTGTCTTCGGTGGATCCACGTGGATCCGGTCTTCATACGTCTGTGTTCGTGTGTCTACAGGCTGGACCGTTCCGATCTGCATTTCTCTTCCTCGGCGGCGATTGTTGTTCTGGTGTGCTGGTCCTATGGGGTTTTAGCACGAAGACTTCTCGACTGTCTACTACAATAAGGTTTGCCCGACTCCGATGAGGAAGGGTAATGACGGCGACGCGCCTTCGGCTCGCTTCAATGCTTGTAGTCGTCGCTATGTGGTCTACAGACCTGGATATATTTTTTTACTTCTGGTGTTCTTTATACTACCTTGACAGTTGATGAATAGATCGGAAGTTTTTCTGAAAAAAAAGATACAGAGGTCGAGGGTGTTATTCTCCGTTTTGAAAAAAAGGGTAAAACCATGAATATCCGTTTCTGAGCCCAGACTTATTTGAACCCGGTCAAGAAAAATTCACAAAAAAAATATTAAAATCCAAAAACAATTTGCATGGTAGATTTTTTGATGCATGACGTGCGCTCCAAAATTTCTGATTATTTGGACACATGAGTAGCTCTCGGTAAAAAAGACAAATTGGGTCAGAACAGTGCATGAACAGTAAACTTTTTATAGCCTCAAATCTGTCTTTTCTGCTGAGAACTACTTAGATGTCCAAATAATCTGAAATTTGAAGCGCACCTCACACACCAAAATTATCTACCATGCAAAGAAAATGGATTTAAAAAAAGTATTTGTTTTGAATTTTTTTTCTTCGTCACAGATGCAATGCAGAGGAGTGTGAGCACCGAATCATTGCTCTCGTAAAACCATTGGAAAAGGAAACGTGCATCTATGGCAGTTTACAGTCGCCATGTGACAATTTCTGTACGGTACTTTCCCCCAACAATATTCTCTCCGGGCGTATATTTTGGTCAAGCACATGAATCAAGAAGGGTGTTATCCTCCTTGTAAAATGTCTCCATCCAATAAATTCGTAAGCAGAAAAGCAGGTAAGAATGGAATGAATGTTAAGTGACGTTTCATAATGAAGGACCTTTGGGCTGTAGCAGCTCCCTTCTTAAATTACCACTGCTTTCGGGTTGCTCTGGTTCATCCCCTTGCAGAACCACGTCCAAAGTGAAGGTTCTTCCCTAAGCTGATCTCCTTCCATTTCTTGTGATCTAATCAATCTGTTCCCGCATCTGCACACAGATCTTCTCGATTTACCTCTGTACTCCTTCCACGATCTTATCTAACAGCCGTTAGCAAATTCCAGTCAGCGATCCCCTTTTTCAGGAAGCTACACGATCGATCGGTCCCGGATTGTTGCGGCCGTTTCTACGCCCTACAATCTGGGAAAACTTAGATAGTGCGAAGGAGAGAGTATTGTTTCATCTGTTTCTGTGTGTCTTCTCTAATCATAGACATAGAAATGTTCTGTCCGTCGAGAAAGCACACTTCTTTAGATTCTCTTCGGAAGAATTCTTGATCCCTTTATTTCTTGTTGCTAGGCGAGTGATGTCTGTATGGTTTGTTTAGTTTTTTTTAAACAGCTTGTTTAGTTTTTGTAACACTGATAGGCGATGTCATCTATCTGCTTCCTTAGTAGTTTCCTGAACCCTGCCATTTTGCAGAACGGCACTGGTACAAAAAGGGTCAAATGTGAAGCACATTAGTGCTGGTTTGATTTTGAGCCGGCACTAATGTGTCCATTAGTGCCGGTTCCAACGGCTAGGCGGGCGAAGATCCTTAGTACCGGTTCGTGAGCAACCTTTTGTACCGCTTCGTGTCACGAACCGGTACTAATGATGCTGCGTCAGGCTGTGGTCAGGCTGGGGCCCCACGGGCACCTTTAGTACCGGTTCGTGCCATGAACCGGTACTATAGCTTCTTAGTAAGCTGTTTTTAGTGCCACCTCGCGAAGAGAGAGGCACTAGGAGCGGTTTATAAGCCCTGAGTGCAGAAACGATGAAGTAGAGGCGCAATGCTCATCTGCACGTTGCTTAGCTTTAAGCCTTGAGGAATAGTGTAGACTGCACGGAGCTATGTGCAGTGCAGTTTGCACTATTCCGAAAGGCTTGAAACTAATTAACGAGCATTGTGCCTCTTTTTTATCTTTAATAACTTATTACAACTCCGGACTTCTTGTGCTACGGCAAAAACTGGACGCACTTTGTGTACAAACTGGACAATCTCTTTCGAAGTATCAGGGTTTCTGACGAGAACTCATCTGTTACATGGACACTTCATTTTTTTAAACTTATTACAACTTCAGACTTTTTTGCGTTCCGTACACACCATTCAAAGCGACGTCATCAATTTCCAACACGTTCTGACATCATTTGCTGTTTTTCAGTCATTTGAACTCCAGCCTATTTTTGCATTCAGTATGCATCATTTAAAGCGACGTCATCAATTTCCAACACGTTCTGACATCATTTGCTGTTTTTCAGTCATTTATCGATTTGTTTAGGAAGCTAAATGACGTTGAAATTGAAAATCACTACAAAATGAACTCTGAAAATGCTAGAACTTGGCATGGTATCATCATTTCGCCCGCATAGCATATGCAAAAGAGTAGAGAGGGTCACGGCAAAAACTGGACGCAACTCGTGTACAAACTGGACAATCTCTTTCGGAGTATCAGGGTTTCGGAGGAGAACTCATCTGTTACACGGGCACTTCAATGTTTTTTAAACTTATTTGAACTCCAGCCTATTTTTGCGTTCAGTATGCATCTTTCAAAGCGACGTCATCAATTTCCAACACGTACTGACATCATTGGCTGTTTTTCAGTCATTTACCAATTTGTTTAGGGAGCTAATGACGGTGAAATTGAAAATCACTACAAAATGAACTCTGAAAATGTTAGAACTTGGCATTGTATTATCATTTCGCCCGCATAGCATGTGCAAAAGAGTAGAGAGGGTCACGGCGAAAACTGGACGCACCTCGTGTACAAACTGGACAATCTCTTTCGGAGTATCAGGGTTTCGGACGAGAACTCATCTGTTACACGGGCACTTCAATGTTTTTTAAACTTATTTGAACTCCAGCCTATTTTTGCGTTCAGTATGCATCTTTCAATACAACGTCATCAATTTCCAATACGTTCTGACATCGTTTGCTGTTTTTCAGTCATTTACCGATTTTTTTAGAGAGCTAAATAAAAGTGAAATTGAAAATCACTACAAAATGAACTCTGAAAATGTTGGAACTTGGCATTGTATCATCATTTCGCCCGCATAGCATGTGCAAAAGAGTAGAGAGGGTCACGACGAAAACTGGACGCACCTCGTGTATAAACTGGACAATCTCTTTCGGAGTATCAGGGTTTCGGACGAGAACTCATCTGTTACACGGGCACTTCAATGTTTTTTAAACTTATTTGAACTCCAGCCTATTTTTGCGTTCAGTATGCATCATTCAAAGCGACGTCATCAATTTCCAACACGTTCTGACATCATTTGCTGTTTTCAGTCATTTACCGATTTGTTTAGGGAGCTAAATGACGGTGAAATTGAAAATCACTACAAAATGAACTCTGAAAATGTTGGAACTTGGCATGGTATCATCATTTCGCCCGCATAGCATGTGCAAAAGAGTAGAGAGGGTCACGGCGAAAACTGGACGCACCTCGTGTACAAACTGGACAATCTCTTTCGGAGTATCAGGGTTTCGGACGAGAACTCATCTGTTACATGGGCACTTCAATGTTTTTTAAACTTATTTGAACTCCAGCCTATTTTGCGTTCAGTATGCATCATTCAAAGCGACGTCATCAATTTCCAACACGTTCTGACATCATTTGCTGTTTTTCAGTCATTTACCGATTTGTTTAGAGAGCTAAATGACGGTGAAATTGAAAATCACTACAAAATGAACTCTGAAAATGTTGGAACTTGGCATGGTATCATCATTTCGCCCGCATAGCATGTGCAAAAGAGTAGAGAGGGTCACGGCGAAAACTGGACGCACCTCGTGTACAAACTGGACAATCTCTTTCGGAGTATCAGGGTTTCGGACGAGAACTCATCTGTTACACGGGCACTTCAATGTTTTTTAAACTTATTTGAACTCCAGCCTATTTTTGCATTCAGTATGCATCATTCAAAGCGACGTCATCAATTTCCAACACGTTCTGACATCATTTGCTGTTTTTCAGTCATTTACCGATTTGTTTAGGGAGCTAAATGACGGTGAAATTGAAAATCACTACAAAATGAACTCTGAAAATGTTGGAACTTGGCATGGTATCATCATTTCGCCCGCATAGCATGTGCAAAAGAGTAGAGAGGGTCACGGCGAAAACTGGACGCACCTCGTGTACAAACTGGACAATCTCTTTCGGAGTATCAGGGTTTCGGACGAGAACTCATCTGTTACACGGGCACTTCAATGTTTTTTAAACTTATTTGAACTCCAGCCTATTTTTGCGTTCAGTATGCATCATTCAAAGCGACGTCATCAATTTCCAACACGTTCTGACATCATTTGCTGTTTTTCAGTCATTTACCGATTTGTTTAGAGAGCTAAATGACGGTGAAATTGAAAATCACTACAAAATGAACTCTGAAAATGTTGGAACTTGGCATGGTATCATCATTTCGCCCGCATAGCATGTGCAAAAGAGTAGAGAGGGTCACGGCGAAAACTGGACGCACCTCGTGTACAAACTGGACAATCTCTTTCGGAGTATCAGGGTTTCGGACGAGAACTCATCTGTTACACGGGCACTTCAATGTTTTTTAAACTTATTTGAACTCCAGCCTATTTTTGCGTTCAGTATGCATCATTCAAAGCGACGTCATCAATTTCCAACACGTTCTGACATCATTTGCTGTTTTTCAGTCATTTACCGATTTGTTTAGAGAGCTAAATGACGGTGAAATTGAAAATCACTACAAAATGAACTCTGAAAATGTTGGAACTTGGCATGGAATCATCATTTCGCCCGCATAGCATGTGCAAAAGAGTAGAGAGGGTCACGGCGAAAACTGGACGCACCTCGTGTACAAACTGGACAATCTCTTTCGGAGTATCAGGGTTTCGGACGAGAACTCATCTGTTACACGGGCACTTCAATGTTTTTTAAACTTATTTGAACTCCACCCTATTTTTGCGTTCAGTATGCATCATTCAAAGCGACGTCATCAATTTCCAACACGTTCTGACATCATTTGCTGTTTTTCAGTCATTTACCGATTTGTTTAGAGAGCTAAATGACGGTGAAATTGAAAATCACTACAAAATGAACTCTGAAAATGTTGGAACTTGGCATGGTATCATCATTTCACCCGCATAGCATGTGCAAAAGAGTAGAGAGGGTCACGGCGAAAACTGGACGCACCTCGTGTACAAACTGGACAATCTCTTTCGGAGTATCAGGGTTTCGGACGAGAACTCATCTGTTACACGGGCACTTCAATGTTTTTTAAACTTATTTGAACTCCAGCCTATTTTTGCGTTCAGTATGCATCATTCAAAGCGACGTCATCAATTTCCAACACGTTCTGACATCATTTGCTGTTTTTCAGTCATTTACCGATTTGTTTAGAGAGCTAAATGACGGTGAAATTGAAAATCACTACAAAATGAACTCTGAAAATGTTAGAACATGGCATGGTATCATCATTTCGCCCGCATAGCATGTGCAAAAGAGTAGAGAGGGTCACGGCGAAAACTGGACGCACCTCGTGTACAAACTGGACAATCTCTTTCGGAGTATCAGGTTTTCGGACGAGAACTCATCTGTTACACGGGCACTTCAATGTTTTTTAAACTTATTTGAACTCCAGCCTATTTTTGCGTTCAGTATGCATCATTCAAAGCGACGTCATCAATTTCCAACACGTTCTGACATCATTTGCTGTTTTCAGTCATTTACCGATTTGTTTAGAGAGCTAAATGACGGTGAAATTGAAAATCACTACAAAATGAACTCTGAAAATGTTAGAACTTGGCATGGAATCATCATTTCGCCCGCATAGCATGTGCAAAAGAGTAGAGAGGGTCACGGCGAAAACTGGACGCACCTCGTGTACAAACTGGACAATCTCTTTCGGAGTATCAGGGTTTCGGACGAGAACTCATCTGTTACACGGGCACTTCAATGTATTTTAAACTTATTTGAACTCCACCCTATTTTTGCGTTCAGTATGCACCATTCAAAGCGACGTCGTCAATTTCCAACACGTTCTGACATCATTTGCTGTTTTTCAGTCATTTACCGATTTGTTTAGAGAGCTAAATGACGGTGAAATTGAAAATCACTACAAAATGAACTCTGAAAATGCTAGAACCTGGCATGGTATCATCATTTCGCTCGCATAGCATGTGCAAAAGAGTAGAGAGGGTCACGGCGAAAACTGGACGCACCTCGTGTACAAACTGGACAATCTCTTTCGGAGTATCAGGGTTTCGGACGAGAACTCATCTGTTACACGGGCACTTCAATGTTTTTTAAACTTATTTGAACTCCAGCCTATTTTTGCGTTCAGTATGCATCATTCAAAGCGACTTCATCAATTTCCAACACGTTCTGACATCATTTGCTGTTTTCAGTCATTTACCGATTTGTTTAGAGAGCTAAATGACGGTGAAATTGAAAATCACTACAAAATGAACTCTGAAAATGCTAGAACTTGGCATGGAATCATAATTTCGCCCGCATAGCATGTGCAAAAGAGTAGAGAGGGTCACGGCGAAAACTGGACGCACCTCGTGTACAAACTGGATAATCTCTTTCGGAGTATCAGGGTTTCGGACGAGAACTCATCTGTTACACGGCACTTCAATGTTTTTTCAACTTATTTGAACTTCAGCCTATTTTTGCGTTCAGTATGCATCTTTCAAAGCGACTTCATCAATTTCCAACACGTTCTGACATCATTTGCTGTTTTTCAGTCATTTACCGATTTGTTTAGGGAGCTAAATGACGGTGAAATTGTAAATCATTACAAAATGAACTCTGAAAATGTTGGAACTTGGCATGGTATCATCATTTTGCCCGCATAGCATGTGCAAAAGAGTAGAGAGGGTCACGGCGAAAACTGGACGCACCTCGTGTACAAACTGGACAATCTCTTTCGGAGTATCAGGGTTTCGGACGAGAACTCATCCGTTACACGGGCATTTCAATGTTTTTTAAACTTATTTGAACTCCAACCTATTTTTGCGTTCAATATGCATCATTCAAAGCGACGTCATCAATTTCCAACACGTTCTGACATCATTTGCTGTTTTTCAGTCATTTACCGATTTGTTTAGGAGCTAAATGACGGTGAAATTGAAAATCACTACAAAATGAACTCTGAAAATGTTGGAACTTGGCATTGTATCGTCATTTCGCCCGCATAGCATGTGCAAAAGAGTAGAGAGGGTCACGGCGAAAACTGGACGCACCTCGTGTACAAACTGGACAATCTCTTTCGGTGTATCAGAGTTTCGGACGAGAACTCATCTGTTACAAGGGCACTTCAATGTTTTTTAAACTTATTTGAACTCCAACCTATTTTTGCGTTCAGTATGCATCTTTCAAAGCGACGTCATCAATTTCCAACACGTTCTGACATCATTTGCTGTTTTTCAGTCATTTACCGATTTGTTTAGAGAGCTAAATGACGGTGAAATTGAAAATCACTACAAAATGAATAGGAGAAAATAAATAATGCAGAAAAGAAAAAAAACTATATAATTTTTTTTATATTCACAAAGAAACTAAATACAGCAAAAAAAATACTCGAAAAAAACAGAAGAAAATTATATAAAAAATTATTGGGGCGCTGCCCGCTGGGCCTGCCAACCCTAGGGTTTGCAAATACAGGCCCAGAAGGGCCAGCAGGCTCAACGGGCAGCGCGCCAAAGTTAGGCCCAGAAGCTTACTATAGAGAGGAGTTCGAGACAGCAGCCGCGCCGGGGGCTTTTAAACTGGTGCGGGCGCCCCTCGGCTAGCGAGGTGGGACTAAACTTGCCCGCGGCACTCTTGCGACAGCGCACACCTTTAGTACCGGGTCGTGGCTCCAACGGGTACTAAAGGGGGGCCTTTAGTACCGGTTGGAGCCACGAACCGGTACTAAAGGGGGGCCTTTAGTACCGGTTGGAGCCACGAACCGGTACTAAAGGGGCAGTTTCCCGCCCCTTGGCCTGGCGAAAATTGGCCTTTAGTACCGGTTGGTGGCTCCAACCGGTACTAAAGGCCCCTCCTATACATATGGCACTTACGAAAAATTCAGTTTCATCGACCACCACTTCTTCTCCAACTACTTCGCGTGACATCGCGGCCGCCCTTAACGCGCGCCGTCGCCCCCGCCGCCCGTCGTCGCCGTCACCGCCGTCGCCCTCACCGCCCGTCGTCGCCGTCACCGCCGTCGCCCCCGCCGCCCGTCGCCGCCGCCCCGTACCACGTCGCCGTCTCGATCACGCCGTCGCCCCCGGCCTGCCGCTCGTCGTCGCGCCGTCCCCGTCGCATCGCCGTCTCGCGCCGCCGCCCGTATGCCGCCGCCCCCCGCTCGTACACACACACACACACACAGACACACACACACACACAGACACATATTGTTTTTACTTATTTTCTGTTTTCTGTTGTTTAGACTAATGTTAGATAAATTACGTAGATAAGAATGTTAGAATGTTAATGTTAGATGAATTATATGGAAAAGATATTAAATATTAATGTCAATTTTAGATGAATTAGCTAGATATTAATTAGGTATATATATGAGATTTGAATTAGTTGAATTAATATAACTAGTTTATTTTTAGTACGAAAATTAATAGAACAAGTTTATTTTTAGTTAGAAAATTTAGGTATATGAGATTATTTAAACTAGTTGAATTAATATAACTAGTTTATTTTTAGTAAATGCTTAGTTGAACTAGTTGAATTAGTAGAACTAGTTAATTTTTAGTAAGAAAATTTAGGTATATGAGATTTGATGATCTAATTAAAATATTACTATATATATAGCTACTTTATATATTTTAGTAAGAAAATTAATAGAACTAGTTTATTTTTAGTAAATTCTTAGTTGAATTAGTTGAATTAATAGAACTAGTTTATTTTTAGTAAGAAAATTTAGATATCTGAGATTTGATGATCTAATTAAAATATTACTATATGGAACTAGCTACTTTATTTTAGTAAGAAAATTAATAGAACACGTTTATTTTTATTAAATGCTTAGTTGAATTAATTGAATTAATAGAAGTAGTTGAACTAATAAAAGTAGTTGAATTAGTTGAATTAATAGAACTAGTAAGTGTTTAATGTTTCACCTATATGAACATAGGAAATGTCGTCTGACGACGAAAAAGATTTCATTAAGTGCGAATTCTGTGAAGACCAGCGCGGCCTGTGCGACAGAAATTTCCTTGTTGATGATAGGCGCTTCAGCGTCAAGCTGGATGAGACCTTCGAAGTGGATACAGTAAGTCACAACGACAAGTCTTTTTTCGTAATTAAGCATGACTTATATATGCTTCATTTGCTTCAACTTATAATTTTAAATTTTCACTATTCTACTAGCGCATCCCCCGCCATGCAAGAATTTTTGTCTTGGATAAGATAGGTTTCAGTGCTATGGAAACTATGGAGGTAAAGAGAGTTTGCCTGAAGACCGAGCATGCTGGTTATAATTTCAACGTCAAATTATACAATGCAGACACGTACACCTATTTTGAATGCAAAACTTGGCAAGCACTATGCAAGGCTTATGCATTTGAGCCTGATATGGTTATCACCTTTGATATTCGTTCGGAAGATGATATTGAAGGTAATAGAGACATCTGGGTCGATGTGCAGACGCCTCCAGTTCTACCATTATGTGAGTTTCTCAACCATATTTATGTCTTTGATATTGTTTATTCAAAAATAGTTGACAACTAATTTTTATTGACAGCTTATTTCCATTCCAGCAAACATGTCCGGCGCTTGGTAGACAGGACCTACTACTGTCCCGGAGCTGAACTAAACTGTGAGGAGATAAGTCATTATGTTTCATGGCTTGAGAATCTTGATGCTGTTAAGAGAAATCATTTTCCGGAATTTGAAAATCTTAGTACTTAAAACGTGCGACCAATAGTGATCGTATTGAACTACGGTCACATGTATTTAGGAAAGATGGTAAGATTTTTACTATTAGTCCTCGGTGCATCTTTTGCATACATTATTTTTCAAGCTAAACTTTCATTGCTAAGTATATTAATTACTATACGATGTTCTTCAACAGGGACTCCCGATGACAGTTGTGCCTCAGTGGATCGAGACTAAAGGTCGCATGTCAATTGTTAGCTTACGGCCAAGATATCCTACAGTGCACATGAGTGCATTCATAATTTCTGAAAGCGATGAATGCTTAATAGTGAAAGATTGGAGCAAAATTGTTAACGATCGCAGAAAAGTACTAGGGGGCAGCAATCAGAAGCGCAGCCCACGATTAGGAGACAGGTTCATCTGCATGCTCCAATATGATGAATCAGGAGAGCTATACATGTTCTATGCTATTTTACCTGAGAGAGAGCAGCAGGAGTGATTTAGCTAGTTATCATGCTCTTAGTACTTGTTGTCCTCTCATGCGTGTCCGTGTTCTTCGTCCTGAACTTAATCTCAAAGAGTGATTTGCTTTTGTGGTGTTATGAACGCTTATAATATGATGATGATGATGATGATGATGATGATGATGAGTTATTATATCATTTATGAAAGAAACTGCATATTAGTTTCAACTGGATGGATCCTAGCTAAGTGGTCAAGTATATGCCATATCCATATTACTTAGGTCACTAAGTGATCAAGTGTATGCCATATCCATATTACTTAGATCACTTAGCTAGGATCCACATGCATCCAGTCGAAACTAATCTGCGGTACTTTCACCTAATGATTTAACAACTCATTATAATGTAAAACAATCACTAAATTAAATTGAAAACACAAAACTAAAGAAAAAATAAAAATTAAAACCAAAACACACCCAAACATTTAGTACCGGTTGGTGTTACCAACCGGTACTAATGTCCTACACGCACCCGGGCCTGGCTCGTGCCACGTGGTGGCACGTTAGCGCCGGTTCGTGCCAAACCGGTACTAAAGGGGGGGCTTTAGTCTTCACTCCATAGTGCCGGTTGCAGAACCGGCACTAAAGGCCCTTACGAACCGGTGATAAAGGCCGGTTCTGCACTAGTGCGGCTCCGAGATCGATGAGAAATCTGCATGAGCGCTGCGCGAGGAAGAAGTTCGTCGGGTAGACGAAAAGTGCTTCTAATAGTGCTAAAAAAGCACGCACCGCTTATGCTGATAGTTCAAGCAGTTCAGATGATTATCCTATTGAGCCATCAGAGAGTGAGGGGTCAGACCTCGAATGCCCAAGGGATCGCTCAGGCCGTCGTGGGAAACAAGTAAAGGCCGCCGCAATGTCTTCGGTTGAGGAATCGTCAGGTTAGTACTCTTGTTAAATTTTAGTTACCTTCACTGCATCATCTTCTCTTACTTCTAGAACTCTTTTACATGCATGAGAAGGCAGTCCATCTGAAGATGAGCCTGTGGAACCGGATGATCCTCAGATGCCTTCCAAGGATTATGCCTTACATCGCAAAAAGAAGAAGAAATATGTCTTACAAGGGAAGTTCGATCTCACAGCGGCAGAGAAGTCGAAAATAGATGCGCTTGACGACAAAATTCGACCTAAAATCCCCATGCTCGTGGTAAGGATGAAGAAGACCAATGTGAAAAAATACCCTGATCTGGTACGTCAAGTTAGTTGTACGGGTTGCTTGCGTCTGCATTTTATCTTTTAATACTATGGGTCTGTCTAGGACACATCTAGATGTGACATAGTTATGTCACATCTAACCTGATCTTCACTATGTTTGTGGTCTATTTTTTTGTTGTCCTAACTTTTTTTCCTTGTTGCTGCCTTATTTGTGGGAGGTTAGATGTGACATCCTTAGAAAACATCTAGATGTGAATTAGACACACCGTAATACTATACTCCCTCCATATATTCAATACATTAGTTGGACTAAATATTTGAAAAAGTCAAACTTCTCTAGCTTTGGCTAAATTTATCGAGAAAAACTATCAATATCTACAGTACTAAATCATTATCATTAGATTCACCATGAAATATAATTTCGTATTTTATTTATTTAGTATTGTAGATGTTAATACATTTTGCTATAAACTTGGTCAAACATAGAAACGTTTGACTTTTGAGAAAACTACAATACACCTTATATTTTATATTTTGGAATGGAGAGAGTATTGTTTAATAAAATCTTTACAGGAAAATGTTTATGAAAGGTTTTCTTAACGGTTAGTTTTCACAACGCTCACAAAGATACTTATGCAACAAACTGATATGCATCGCTGAATTAACAATATATGTCTTGATAGTTAAAATCCGGTGTATTAGTTAAATGTGAGATACTGTCAGACGCTCCCAAACAATCTCGATCGTCCATTTATTTTGATCTAATGTCTAGGCTGGTCTATTACCTTGTAGAGGGTGAGAGATTAAATTGACCTTCTCAGGGCTAATGATGTCTTTGCACAACATTGCTTGCCAATAATTGACATGAGTAGATGGAAGGAATGTGTGTATGGAAGGAAAGAGACAATCCAAGTAATGTAACCACGGATAGACCTTGATAACTAAAACATGTTTAAATTGTTTCTTTTGAGTTGTTCAAAAGGAATTTTGAGAAGAAATTCTGAACTAAGCTTAGCAAACATCTCAATTTCATAATGACACTAAATTATTATGGTACCCTTTTGACGGACTTCAAAATTATTTGCTTCTAATCAACTGTTATTTATAGCAAAAAATCCAATATTTTTGTCTATTTTCTTTTGAAAAACTACCATTATTTTCGTATGTAGTGCTCCATATTTTACTTTCGTGTAAGATGTAACCATGTAATTCCAAAATTGACTTATTTTTATTTAGTGCTTATTTTCACCAAAATTATTTTTATAAGCTTTGTTTTGCTTTTGTTATGTGATCCAATCATAAATGTGCGGAGTACCTTTTTTTTTTGCATGGCATCAGCGTGAAGGGTTCAAAGCGTGTGTATGAGCATATAGAAGTTGATACTTTCCTATTTCTGTTGCACTTAACCACCGAGGGGCTAGTTTCCTTTACAAGCTTTCTAAAATTAACCCCGATCGATCGATAAATTTAAGGTTCACATTTAGACTTCCTCTTACTCTAGAGAGGTAAGTTGGAGCATATTAAATATCCTTAGTTGCCAGTCTTGATACTTTGTTTTATAGTACAAGTTATATATAATAACAGCATCACATATTCGTATTCTCCCCTTCTCTCTTCATTAATTATAGGCAATACTTAAGGAGTATGCAGTCAGTCACTTTCCTAGCAAAACTCAAACGATCACACTCAAGCTACATGGGAAGAGTAAGGAATGGCTGTGCGATTTTCGCATAATACCTGAAAAGGGACACCACCTCTATTTGCACGAGTTTGTCCATGACAATAATGTGCGGGAGGGTGATCTCTGCCTCTTTCAACCAACGACAAAGGGTGATGTAAGAAACTTCAAGGTGACAGTCCATCACCTTCGCGAAGCAAGCGTTGATCATTCCCCTGTTGAAAGAAATGATATTGGCACAAGTGATGGGACTATTCAAGAAAAAAGTGCAGATTCAGTTGATATACGAAGCAGGTCTGATGATGATACCAAACAGACATCAGGAAGAAAATTATATCCTAGCTGTCAGAGGGGTAGCTCAAGGGATCATCGAAACAGTGCAAAAAGGGCTGCAAAACCCACTTCCTTTGAGAAATCAGGTTAGATTGTTAAGTTAGAAGTGCATATGTGTCAAAGTTTAAATTACTTATATAATCTTCTACTGTAATTTTGTACAGGAGATGACAGTCCTTTAGCATACAATTCTGTTGAGTCTGATGATTGTCGAACACCTCGAGGACATAATTATGCACTATCACTTGGGAGTTATCTATCTGTAGCACAATATGAGAAAGTGATTGCACTTTTAGAGAGAATTCAACCCGAGACTGCTGTATACGTTGATGTCATGAGTCAGCGTGCTGTTCAACCACCCAGTCCTCTACTGGTAAATTCACAAAAAAATAAAATTGAATGGCAACTTAGTGTTTTCAATACGAACTGTTTGTCATGCTTAAAGCCGTCCATTTCTGTTTCTGTATTATAAATAAGAGGTCTGCTATCTTGGAGTTCTTATGACCTACTACTACTTAGCTTTCAGTTCTTGTTTATATATATTAATGGCATCGCATCTTTTCTCTTGTGTTATCAGATCATTCCTGAGGAACATGCAATTGCACACTTTCCAAATGAAAGTGTGACTATCGCACTTCAAGGGCCGGAAAAGAAGAGCAAGAAGTGGCAACCCAGATTCTACATGACAAAAGATAAAAGTGAGTACATGCTTATTGGGCATTGGTTCGACTTCGTCTATGACAACAGTTTGCAGGAAGGGGATATCTGCATCTTTGTACCAGAAAAGGGTGAGGCGAGGAGATCCAAGTTTACCGTCCATCTACTTCGTGGAGAAACAAGTCATTCGGGAGGTGGAACTGGTGGTGTTCAAGCGGCTGGCTAGGGCGAGGGTAAAACAAATACAAAGTACCTTACGAAACATTGCTAGACGAAAACAATTTGATACATTTTAGATTATTTTGTTCTTATGATCTAAAATTATTTGCAGGAGAAAACGCTTCCTCGGAAAGCAACATGCATAGGATTCCTCATGAACCTCTGGAGAGAAAGAAGTCTGCTGGTCTTGTTGTGCCTCCTTACATTCTACCATCCAAGACCCATCTCTCTCCATCTCAGGAGAACATTGTTGAAACGGAAGTGCAAGCCATCCAATCTGAAGTTCCCATTTATGTATCAATCATGAAAAAGAGCTGCATTGGTGCCATTAACACTAGTAGGAAAAGGGGCTTTTACCCCGGTTTGTAAGGGCCTTTTGTCCCGTTCTCGAACCGGGACTAAAGGATCGTTACTAAAGCCCTAACCCTTTAGTCTCGATTCTTACACGAACCGGGACAGAAGGTCCTCCACGTGGCCGCTGCTGCCAGCCCAGGCAGGGGGCCTTTGGTCCCGGTTGGTGGACCAATAGGCAGGGCCTTTTGTCCCGGTTGGTGTCCAACAACCGGGACCAATAGGCATCCACGCGTCAGCAGCTGGTAGGAGCTGAGGTTTTTGTTTTTTTTGAAAGGGGTTGGTTTAGGGGTTTTGGGGGGTTAATTTAGGTGTTTCATATATTGTGTTAGCTAGCTAATTAATGGAGAGAAGTGTCCTCTCTTATCTCCGTGCTTGGTCGACGCTACGTACTATATACCTATGGAGAGGAGTAGACACGCTAGCTAGTAATCAAATGAAGGAAACAGAAGATCGTCATGAACATATGCATACAGAGAGAAGTGATATCGACCACCTCTCCTTCTCCGAGATATTGGTCGAACAACAAGTTCTCGTATATCTATCCGACACTACCGGCTACATATATACAATAATTATGTCTTACAATACAATCTCCTAATTAAATTGTAGGAACACAGGGTCCACATAGTATTCTCCGTTTTCAGCGATCACGTGGTCAAGGAAGAATGCCGCCAATTCCTCTTGAATTCCTCGCATACGATCTGGTGCTAGGAGTTCATCCCGCTTTCGAAACATCTAATTTGAAGAAGGGGGTCAATACATATATATATATATATATGAATAAATGAAACTCAACACAAATGATGGTAATACAATAAAATTGTGAATATTATTGCTTACGCACTTCATATTGTTCTTCAGTGTAGCCCCGCTCACAGGTCGTGTAGCGGATGGACTCGCAAACGTAGTATCCACAGTAATTATTCCCGCGTTCCTGCCACAACCACTTTACAGGAAATAGAGGTCAATCAAACTGATAAGCAAGCATGCTAAATGGTATTGATGAAACTAGCGCTTGAATCACTAGGAGATGCACGGAACATGCTACTATAGTACTTACTTTCGGGTGATTAAATTGCAGCTTCTTCGGCAGTCCCGGAGCTTTTGAGGTGAATTTTCTCCAAACCCTGCCATACAAAGAAAACAATTACTTGATATCAGGAAATGAACAAAGTTGCTGATATGGTGGATAATGATCGATTTAACTTACTTCTGGAGCATTTGAGTCACGTTCGCATAGTCCTGGGGATCTTTTCGTCTCGAGTCTAAGACGGTTACTACTCCCTGCTCAAGCTTAATCTCTAGGAGAATATAGTGGAAGCTGCGCATGCATGCATAAGTCATCAATTACATTACCATAACCTGGACTAATAAGGGAAACCGAATATGCACAAGACAGTAACACTCACTTGAAGTTGTAAGGAAAGAGTATTATATCTTTGTTTTGATTTAATACCAACGATTGTAGCAAGTTGGCCTCGGCTTCTTTGGGATGTTTTTCAACCGTATATGCATCTATGAGATTTGTGTTAATGAACCCAATATCACCGATTTGTCTTTTCTTCAATTTGGCGATCTTCAATCTGCATAATATAGTGAGGATAATTATAAATACATGCAATGAAAGAGCTAACCTATATAGAGAGACTTAATGACAGAAGTAGTACTACTTACAGACAGTAGCAAGTGATCGTTGTTTTATCGAGGGCCTTTTAATTGTAAAACTGGAAGAAATCCTCAAATGGAACATTCAGCAGATCAATTCCAAAGAGGTCATGCTCCGGTTTAACTCTCAGCGTCAAAGTATCCATCCCATCAGACTCTCTGCAGGTTTTCATGTACCAATCATGTAGTCTTCGCATCATCGTTGTTAGAGATCTTTCATCTTTGACGAGAGGCTTCCCGTAATGGTATTTGTGTTCGTCCACCTCCATGATTTCATTAGCGACGATGTCTTTTGACACCTTGAGCGGGGGGCACGTTTGGTTCGCTTGTTCGCCGAGCTGGGCAATTTTTTTCCCAGCTCGTCGTTCTTTTAACCTTTGATGACTGACAGTACTTCCCGACCGCTCCGCTTCGGCATATGTCTTTGCAAGAATGCGCTCATAGTTGCCTCTCGGCGGAGACTTTGGTGGTTTTGTCAGGGCAGCCAGAGTGCGCTTTGCTTTCACCGGATCTACCTTCTCCTCCGGAGGTGGATGTTTCTTTGCTTTCACCCCTTCAAAGAAGTTTGTCACTTCGGCTCGCACGATCTTCCTGGTTTCCTCCTCGGTCCTCTCGTATGGTAACTTCTCTGGAGTCTTCAGAGAAGGACCGAATCTGTATTGCCTCCCGCCTCTGGCAGCTGTACTGCTAGACGCCGGCAAAGCAGACGGAGCGGCTGCGGCTGTCTTCTTTCCTTGCTTACGAGGCGGAGGAGAAGGACTACGACGCGCCGGAGCAGCCGCAGCGGCGGCGGGTCTCTTCCGCCCTTGCTGACGAGGCGGAGAAGGAGGAGGCTGGCTGCTCTGGCGCGCCGGCGCTGGCGGAGAAGGAGGCGGAGTGCCGCCACGTGCCGGAGAAGGAGGCTGAGTGCCCTGATCACTCGGCGGAGGAGGAGGCGGGGGAGGAGGCGGAGTGCCCTTACTCGCCGGAGCCGTCCAGTTCGGAAGCTTGATGAGCTCCTTCCGCCATAGGCATGGAGTCTTCAGAGCAGAACCCAGCCGAGTCTCCCCTTCACGGGTAGGGTGGTTAAGCTGTAGCTCCTCAAATCCCTCCGTTATTTCATCCACCATCACCCTAGCATATCCTTCTGGAATCGGTCGGCAGTGGTAGGTTGCGCCGGGTTCAGGAGGTAAAATAGAGCCAACAGCCGCCTTGACTTTGAAGTTCTGCCATTCCGCCATAAGGTGGCAATGTTGAGACTCCGTGATAGCATCCACGGGGTAGCTCGCAGGAGCCGCATGCTCCAGCTGAAGCAGCTCGGTGGAAGCCACGCTGCTTCTCCGCTGAGATGGCGGTGTAGCTTCGGGGGCAGTTTCGGCATGTCGATTGCCGTCTCGTTCCTCTAGCGCTTGAACCCTTTCGTGCAGCTTCTGAATTTGGATCTGCTCCACTTTTTTCCTCCTCTCCTGGCTTTTGTAACCGTCCGCGTCCGGAAAACCAGCCTTCCACGGAACGGAGCCTGGCGTGCCTCGTGTCCGTCCAGGGTGCTCAGGATTCCCGAGGGCCATTGTGAGCTCGTCGTTCTCTCTGTCTGGAACGAACATCCCTTGCTGCGCTGCATCGATATATTGCTGAATCTTCTTGACTGGTATTCTCAAAAGCTCGTTCGTCCAAACGCACCTCCCTGATACATGGTCCAAGGTTCCGCCAGCCCCGAAGAACCAAGTCTGGCAACGGTCTGTCTAGTTCATTGTCTGTGGTTCGATCCCTTTTTCAAGCAGATCATTCTCAGCCTTGGCCCACTTAGGTCGGGCTTTGAGGTAGCCACCTGACCCCGTGCGATGGTGAAGCTTCTTCTTTGCAGCATTCTTCTTGTTTGTCGCTGACATCTTCTTACTCTTTTCCGATGTCTTGTGGGCCACAAATGCGGGCCAGTGATCTCTGATCTTCTCATACCGGCCGATGAATTCTGGTGTCTCTTCTTTGTCGACAAACGTTTTCAGCTCATTCTTCCACCTCCTGAATAGGTCTGCCATCTTCTTAAGAGCATGAGACTTGATTAATTGCTCTATAACTGGCTTCTCCGGATCCTCCTCTGGCGGCAGGGTGAAATTTGCCTTCAGCTCAATCCAAAGATCATCTTTCTGCATATCATTGACATAAGACACCTCAGGCTCTTCCTTCTTAGGATTATACCATTGCTGGATGCTGATCAGGATCTTGTCCCTAACTAGAACCCCGCACTGAGCAGCAAATGCATCCTTTATCTGGATGGGTTCAATCGGTTGGCCATCGCGCGCGATTGCTGTGATCTCAAACCTTTCATCCGAGCGCAACTTTCTCTTCGGGCCTCGTCTCTTTACCGAAGTTGTGCTCGATCCGGAGGGCTAGAAAAATTAAGAAAGACGAGTGTTAATTAATATGTGTACATACCAAAACAATGAATGCATCAATTAGCTAGTCAGCACAGGCTTAACTAATATATTTACCTGGCCGGACTCTGTTCGGTCACCGGAGCCGTCACCACGGGCTCCTTCTTGCACCAGCATTGGGTCACCGGAGCCATCATAATCATGTCTTTCCTCCTCCACTCTTCGATCACCGTAGCCTGCTTCTTCACCCTGTTCTTCTAGACCATCATTGTCGTTAAGATACGACAAGATATCACCTCCGGCTAAGATTATGTCCCCCAACACCTCTTCTGCTTGCTCGTCTCGTCCGTGCTCCATTGTTTTTGCAAATATTACAACATGGCAATTATTACACAAACATGACAGCAGGTGGATATATTAGTGCAAACGTAGACCTAGCTTATTCCGGGTTCGGGGTGGCCTAGGAAACGCTTCAAGGGTAGGGGCGCGGCGGGAGGGGGTAGGAGACCGACATCTTTTTTTCTAGGGTTTCCGGTGTCCTCGAGAGTTTTGGTCGAGCGAGAGGGCCGGGGGGTGCTCCCGTGGTATAAGTTATCACGGTCGAGAGGGGGTATAAATATCGACCGTCCATCATGTCGAAGTTATCTGGGAGGGAGTTATATATATCGACAACGACGACATACATACATGGGAAAATAATGTTATCGGGGAGGGGGTATATCGACCCCCCCCCCCACGTGTTGAAGTTATCGGGAGGGGGTTATATCGACAACGACGACATACGTACATGGGAAAATAATATTATCGGCGGGGAGGGGGTATATCAACCCCCCCTCGTGTTGAAGTTATCGGGAGAGGGGTATATCGACGACGACAGACCCGATAAAACATAAGAAAACGAAGAAGAAATAAAAAGAGGAGAAGAAGAAAAGGAATAGACGAGAAGATCGAAGAAAAAAAAGAGGAGAAGAAGAAAGGAATAGAGGAGAGAAGAAGAAAAAATAGAATTTTTTCTATTTATTCTTCTTCTCTTCTATTCCTTTCTTCTTCTCCTCTTCTTTTTCTTCTTTTTTCCTCTTCTTATTTATTTCTCCTCTTCTTCCTCTCCTCTTCTTCTCCTTTCTTCCTCTTCTTATTTTCCTTTTTATATGAACATATCATCATATATATGAACATACATTTTCTTTGCATATGCATATGAACATACATTTTCTTTGCATATGCATATGAACATACATACATACATTTTTCTTTCATATGAACATACATACATACATTTTCTTTGCATATGACCATACATACATTTTTCTTTGCATATGACCATTCATACATTTTCTTTGCATATGCTTTGCATATAAACATACATACATATGAACATACATACATACATATAAACATAACATACATACATAAAAAATTCTAAAAATCTGCCTAAAAAATTATATGAAAAAAAGCATACATCATCCATCCATATAATGAACATATACATCATCCATCCATCCATATAATCAACATATGCATATGAAAAAAATTATATGAAAAAAAATTATATGAAGAGGATCAAGGGGACAGGGGGGAAAGGGGGTCGCCGGAGCCGGACCGAACGGGGAGGAAGGGCGGCGTCGAGGCAGGGGCGGCAGTGGGGGCGGGCGCCGACGACGACGACAATGGTGGGGGCGGGCCGGGGCGCAGGGGCGCAGCCGTGCATGCTCGGGGACGGGGCAGGGGCAGGGGCACGGGGCGGCGGCCGGCGTGGGCTCGGGCGCAGGGCAGGGGCACGGGGAGACGGGGATGGCGGCCGGCGGCGGCGACGGCGACGAGGAGTGCGCGAGCGATTTGGGCAGCTTGGCGGCGGGGGCAACTGGCGAGGGAGGCGAGGGAGATGTGAAATTTTCACAAGTCCTGATTATATAGCAAGGGCATTGGTCCCGGTTCATGGCAACAACCGGGACCAATGCCACCCTTTAGTCCCAGTTGGTGCCACCAACCGGGACCAAAGGTCCCTTTTCAGGAGCGCAAAGGGCGGGAAGCGGCGGCCTTTGGTCCCGGTTGGTGGCACCAACCGGGACTAAAGGGGTGCATTGGTCCCGGTTGGTGCACGAACCGGTACCAATGCCCCCCCTTTAGTCCCGGTTGGTGGCACCAACCGGGACCAAAGGCCTCTTGCCGCCCGCGTCGCGGCCAAAAGTTTAGTCCCACCTCGCTAGTTGAGAGGGGCTCGGAATGGTTTATAAGCCCCACTGCGGCTGCTGTCTCGAACTCCTCTCTATAGCAGGCTTCTGGGCCTAACTTTGGCGCGCTGCCCGTTGAGCCCTCTAGCCCTTCTGGGCCTGTATTTGCAAACCCGAGGGTTGGAGGGCCCAGCGGGCAGCGCCCCAACAATTTTTTTTGCTGTCCGCATCGCGGCCAAAAGTTTAGTCCCACCTCGCTAGCCGAGGGGCGCCCGCACCAGTTTAAATGCCGCGGCGCGGCTGCTGTTTCGAACTCCTCTCTATAGCAGGCTTCTGGGCCTAACTTTGGCGCGCTGCCCGTTTAGCCTCCTAGCCCTTCTGGGCCTGTATTTGCAAACCTGAGGGTTGGAAGGCTAAGCGGGCAGCGCCCCAACAATTTTTTTGCTGTATTTAGTTATTTTTGTTTTCTTTTTTGCTTTATTTATTTTGTTTTGTTTCTACTTACAACAAAAACTTATTTATTTTATTTTATTTTGTTTCTAATTAATTAATTATTTTACTTTATGATAATTCTTTTTGCTATTAAACTTTCTATCAAAAAAAGTTCTTTATGAATTTTTTTGCTGTATTTAGTTTTTTTGTTTTCTTTTTTGCTTTATTTATTTTGTTTTGTTTCTACTTACAACAAAAAACTTATTTATTTTATTTTATTTTGTTTCTAATTACTTATTTATTTTACTTTATGATAATTCTTTTTGCTATTAAAGTTTCTATCAAAAAAAGTTCTTTATGAAAATTCTTTTTGCTTTTAATGATTTTGAACAGAAAATACTTCGATAATTTTAGTTGCATCAATTTTATATGATTTTAGTTTTAATAATAATAGATGTTTCTTATAATGTTTTGAACAGAAAATACTTTGTTAATTTTAGTTTCATAAATTTTATTTTGTCGGAACACAAGAAGTCCAGAGTTGTAATAAGTTATTAAAAATAAAAAAGAGGCGCAATGCTCGTTGATTTGCTTCAAGCCTTTCGGAATAGTGTAGACTGCACTGCACATAGCTCCATGCAGTCTACCTTATTCCTCAAGGCTTGAAGCTAAGCAACGTGAGCATTGCGCCTCTTCTTCATCGTCTCTGCACTCAGGGCTTATAAACCGCTCGTAGTGCCTCTCAGCTAGCGAGGTGGGACTAAAAAACTGCTTAGTAAGAAACTTTAGTACCGTTTCGTGCCACGAACCGGTACTAAAGGTGCTCGTGGGGCCACAGCCTCATTAGTACCGGTTCGTGGCACCAGCAGGGACCAAAGGGTGGAATTGGTCCCGGTTCGTGCCACCAACCGGGACCAATGGCCTTGCACGGCGGCGTGGTGGTGAGTTTAGTCCCACCTCGCTAGCTGAGAGAGAGCCGCACCTGTTTATAAGGTGCGGTGCGCCTGAGCTGTCGAGCTCCTCTCTAAAGCAGGCTTACGGGCCTAACCTCTCTGTACATGCCTGTGGGCCTACTGGGCCTTCTGCGGGCCTGAATCCTGGCCCATGGATGGGTTTCTAATCGTATTCAGGCCGTGGTGGCCCAGTAGGTGGCATAATTTTTAATTTTTGGCCTATTATTTTTCATGCATTTACTAATTATTTTGAGCTATAAGACCCTAAAATTGAAAAGCATTTCAAATGAACTCTGAGAAGGTTGAAAGTTGGCATGGTATCATCATTTCATCCACATAGCATGTGCAAGAAAGTTGAGAGGGTTACAACAAAAACTAGATGCACTTCTTGTACAAAACGGACAATGGTATCATACTCGTCTATTACAAAGTTGGCATGGTATCATCATAATAGTTGCGGGAGAAAGTCTTCACTTTTTCTTCGCTTGTGTCATTTTCTTATTGCGCCGTAACCATGGATAATTTTCATCGTTTATCAGGATGCTTGGGTCAGCCTTGACTTTGAAGGGAGGAATTTCATGAAACTTTTCATAATCTTCAGACATGTCTGTCTTGCCCTCAACTCCCACAATGTCCCTTTTTCCTGAAAGAACTATGTGGCGCTTTGGCTCATCGTATGATGTATTCGCTTCCTTACCTTTTCTTTTCCTCGGTCTGGTAGACATGTCCTTCACATAGATAACCTGTGCCACATCATTCCGTACTGTGGGTCTACGTGTACCCCGCCTCCTGACAGATTGACCCATTTGCACTTAAACAAAGGGACCTTAAAATCATGTCTGTAGTCAAGTTCCCATATGTCCATTATGTAACCATAATATGTGTCCTTTCCCCTCTCGGTTGCTGCATCAAAGCGGACACCGCTGTTTTGGTTGGTGCTCTTTTGATCTTGGGCGATCGTGTAAAATGTATTCGCATTTATCTCGTATCCTTTGTAAGTCAATACAGTCGAAGATGGTCCCCTGGACAACGAGTACAACTCATCACAAACAGTGGTGTCACCTCTGAGACGTGTTTCCAACCAACTGCTGAAAGTCCTGATGTGTTCACATGTAATCCAGTCGTCACACTGCTCCGGGTGTTTGGAGCGCAGACTGTTCTTGTGTTCATCGACATACGGGGTCACCAAGGTAGAGTTCTGTAGAACTGTGTAGTGTGCTTGAGACCAAGAATATCCGTCCCTGCATATTATTGAGTCCCCCCTCCAAGCGTGCCTTTTCCAGTCAGTCTCCCCTCATACCTCGATTTAGGGAGACCTATCTTCTTAAGGCCAGGAATGAAGTCAACACAAAACCCAATGACATCCACTGTTTGATGGCCCATGGAGATGCTTCCTTCTGGCCTAGCGCGGTTACGGACATATTTCTTTAGGACTCCCATGAACCTCTCAAAGGGGAACATATTGTGTAGAAATACGGGCCCCAGAATGACAATCTCGTCGACTAGATGAACTAGGACGTGCATCATGATATTGAAGAAGGATGGTGGGAACACCAGCTCGAAACTGACAAGACATTGCGCCACATCACTCCTTAGCCTTGGTATGATTTCTGGATCGATCACCTTCTGAGAGACTGCGTTGAGGAATGCACATAGCTTCACAATGGCTAATCGGACGTTTTCCGGTAGAAGCCCCCTCAATGCAACCGGAAGCAGTTGCGTCATAATCACGTGGCAGTCATGAGACTTTAGGTTCTGGAACTTTTTCTCTCGCATATTTATTATTCCCTTTATATTCGACGAGAAGCCAGTCGGGACCTTCATACTGAGCAGGCATTCAGAGAAGATTTCTTTCTCTTCTTTCGTAAGAGCGTAGCTGGCAGGACCTTCATACTGCTTCGGAGGCATGCCGTCTTTTTCGTGCAAACATGGCAGGTCCTCCCGTGCCTCAGGTGTATCTTTTGTCTTCCCATACACGCCCAAGAAGCCTAGCAGGTTCACGCAAAGGTTCTTCGTCACGTGCATCACGTCGATTGAAGAGCGGACCTCTAGCTCTTTCTAGTAGGGTAGGTCCCAAAATATAGATTTCTTCTTCCACATGGGTGCGTGTCCCTCAGCGTCATTCGGAACAGCTAGTCCGCCAGGACCCTTTCCAAAGATTACGTGTAAATCATTGACCATAGCAAGTACGTAATCACCGGTACGCATGGCGGGCTTCTTCCGGTGATCTGCCTCACCTTTGAAATGCTTGCCTTTCTTTCGACATTGATGGTTGGTCGGAAGAAATCGACGATGGCCCACGTACACATTCTTCCTGCTTTTGTCCCGGTATATACTTTCAGTGTCATCTAAACAGTGCGTGCATGCGTGGTATCCCTTGTTTGTCTGTCCTGAAAGGTTACTGAGAGCGGGCCAATCGTTGATGGTTACAAACAGAACGCGTGCAGGTTAAATTCCTCCTGTTTGTGCTCATCCCACGTACGTACACCGTTTCCATTCCATAGCTGTAAAAGTTCTTCAACTAATGGCCTTAGGTACACATCAATGTCGTTGCCGGGTTGCTTAGGGCCTTGGATGAGAACTGGCATCATAATGAACTTCCGCTTCATGCACATCCAAGGAGGAAGGTTATACATACACAGAGTCACGGGCCAGGTGCTGTGATTGCTGCTCTGCTCCCCGAAAGGATTAATGCCATCCGCGCTTAAACCAAACCATACGTTCCTTGGGTCAGCTGCAAACTCAGCCCAGTACTTTCTCTCGATTTTTCTCCACTGTGACCCGTCAGCGGGTGCTCTCAACTTCCCGTCTTTCTTACGGTCCTCACTGTACCATCGCATCAACTTGGCATGCTCTTCGTTTCTGAACAGACGTTTCAACCGTGGTATTATAGGAGTATACCACATCACCTTCGCAGGAACCCTCTTCTTGGGGGGCTCGCCGTCAACATCACCAGGGTCATCTCGTCTGATCTTATACCGTAATGCACCGCATACCGGGCATGCGTTCAGATCCTTGTACGCACCGCGGTAGAGGTTACAGTCATTAGGGCATGCATGTATCTTCTGCACCTCCAATCCTAGAGGGCATACGACCTTCTTTGCTGCGTATGTACTGTCGGGCAATTCGTTATCCTTTGGAAGCTTCTTCTTCAATATTTTCAATAGCTTCTCAAATCCTTTGTCAGGCACAGCATTCTTTGCCTTCCACTGCAGCAATTCCAGTACGGTACCAAGCTTTGTGTTGCCATCTTCGCAATTGGGGTACAACCCTTTTTTGTGATCCTCTAACATGCGATCGAACTTCAGCTTCTCCTTTTGACTTTCGCATTGCGTCCTTGCATCGACAATGACCCGGCGGAGATCATCATCATCGGGCACTGGTTCCTCTTGATCTTCAGCAGCTTCCCCCCTTGCAGCATCATTGGGCACATCGTCTGGTTCCTCTTGATCTTCAGCAGCTTCCCCCGTTGCAGCATCACCGTATTCAGGGGTCACATAGTTGTCATCGTCCTCTTCTTCTTCACCGTCTTCCATCATAACCCCTATTTCTCCGTGCCTCGTCCAAACATTATAGTGTGGCATGAAACCCTTGTAAAGCAGGTGGGTGTGAAGGATTTTCCGGTCAGAGTAAGACTTCGTATTCCCACATATAGGGCATGGACAACACATAAAACCATTCTGCTTGTTTGCCTCAGCCACTTCGAGAAAATCATGCACGCCCTTAATGTACTCGGAGGTGTGTCTGTCACGGTACATCCATTGCCGGTTCATCTGCGTGCATTATATATAATTAAGTGTGTCAAAAACCATTACAGAACATCATGAATAGATAATTAAGTGACCAAATTAATAGAAGTTCATCATCACATTAAAACCAAAGTACATACATAGTTCTCATCTGACAACATATATATAGCTCTCCAGAGCATCTAATTAATTAAACCATACATTGAAACTATGTAAAACATTTCAATGCGAAAACAAATGCGATCATAATCGCAACCAAGGTAACAATTGATCCAACGGCATAATGATACCAAGCCTCGGTATGAATGGCATATTTTCTAATCTTTCTAATCTTCAAGCGCATTGCATCCATCTTGATCTTGTGATCATCGACGACATCCGCAACATGCAACTCCAATATCATCTTCTCCTCCTCAATTTTTTTATTTTTCCTTCAAGTAATTGTTTTCTTCTTCAACTAAATTTAACCTCTCGACAATAGGGTCGGTTAGAATTTCCGGTTCAACCACCTCCTAGATAAATAAAATCTATGTCACGTTGGTCGGTATATTTGTCATAAACAATAAATGAACCAAATAGTTATAAAAAGATAATATATACCACATCCGAATCATAGACAGGACGAGGGCCGACGGGGGCGGATACCAAAACCATCGCACTATGTAATAAGAAGGAATAATAAAAGTAAGAAAATTAGACAAGTAACTATCTAAAGTAAGAATTTTTTCCTTTCAGAAAGAAGATAAGAACAAGAGGCTCACCATGGTGGTGCTGGCGACGAGATCGGCGCGCGCGATCGACGGCGGTGAAGACGGGGACGGGACGTGACGGACCGCTAAACCTAGACAAATCTCGTGGAAAATGGAGCTCGGAGGTTGAGTTTCGAGAGGAGAAAGATTAACTAGTGTGGCTCAGACATTTCATCGAACACCTCATGTGCATAGGAGGTGAGCTAGAGCACCCAAATGCCCTTCCCTCGCCGGCCAGAAAAAACAGAGCACTGTGGAGTGCTCTGCTGTGGCGATGGGGTATATATAGGGAACTCATTGGTCCCGGTTCGTGGCACCAACCGGGACTAAAGCCCTTTGGTCCCGGTTGGTGCCACGAACCGGAACCAATGCCCCCTTTAGTCCCGGTTGGTGGCGCCAACCGGGACCAAAGGCCTTGTGCTGCCCCGTGTCAAAAGTTTAGTCCCACCTCGCTAGTTGAGAGAGCTCGAGAGTGGTTTATAAGCGCTGCTGCGCCCACACTCTCGAACTCCTCTCAACTGCAGGCTTTCGGGCCTAACTATTCTCTTTGCCTGTGGGTCCTACTGGGCCTTCTGCGGGCCTGAATCCTGGCCCATGGATGGGTTTCTAGTCGTATTCAGGCCGTGGTGGCCTAGTAGGTGGCATAATTTTTTCCTCTGTTTTTTTCTCTTTTGCTTTATTTATTTTGTTTTGTTTCTAGTTACAACAAAAAACTTATTTATTTTATTTCTAATTACTTATGTATTTTACTTTAATTATTTTATTTTTATTTATTTTACTGCTCCTATTTTTATTTATTTTACTGCTGCTATTTTTACTTAATTTTTTAAGTTTATTTATTGTAGTTACTATAGTTTATTTTATTTTATTTTATTAAGGTTTATTTAGTTTTATTTATTTTATTAAGGTTTATTTATTTTATAAATATAAAAAAATGAACATAGATGCGCTTATAGAGAAAATTCAACCTAAATTCATGATAAATTTCTATGAAATTTACTGTGAATTTAGGTCAAATTCCCTGTATAAGGGCATCTATTTTCACTTTAAGAGAAGCTCAACAAGGCAGAGAGGGACGACCTTATAAACTGATGTGAGCGCCCTTCGGTTGGCGAGGTGGGACTAAACACTGGCCGCAACTAGGACCAGGCCTTTAGTCCCGGTTTGTGGTAGGAACCGGGACTAAAGGGTGGTGGGCCAGGAGCGTGGCCCATTGGTCCCGGTTTGTCCCACCAACCGGGACCAAAGGGTCCGGACGAACCGGGACCAATGCCCCCACGAGGCCCGGCAGGTCCCTGGCCGCACGAACCGGGACCAATGCTCACATTAGTCCCGGTTCATGACTGAACCGGGACTAATGTGAAAACTGTCCTGTGACCTAAGCCCTGTTTTCTAGTAGTGTAAGCACAACATGCTTGTAAGCTTAACACCCTTTTTTAAATCTCTGCATCAAGTTTATTTTATTTTCTTGTTGTCGGATTTTGAATATTGCCAAAACTGAAGGACCTTGTTTCCCAGGGCCTCAACTAATTGAAAGTGGGAACCAGGGTGTTTGCCTTGTGAGACTCTGACCACAAAATAATATGTTTCACAATTTTTTCTATTGGAATGTCATTTCTATTTAGAATAGTAAAAATTCAAGCCAAAGAGTAATTTTCTGGCAAGTACAGTTCAAAAATTAACAGTGCAACCTTTTGCACAGATCCAGTAATCTCCTAGCAGAATGCACACAGAAATAAGCAACGTCTCAGGAACTTCAGTCGACATAGTTTTAAATATATTTTGATGGTTAAATTTTTCGACCTGCCACTGTAATATGTTTACATTTGTAATAAACCAGGCATTAGGTTCGAAGTATGCTGTTGCCGCACATCTTCCGCGCGAAAATCAAATTGTGGTGCTCCAATCACTACTGGAACTAGCTTATTTGCCGTCTGCTAGCTGACGGCAAAGAAGGTCTTTGCCGTCCGCTTACGAAAAACGGACGGCAAAGAACTGGCTGATGGCGAAGAAGGATTTTGCCATCAGCCAGTTCTTTGCCGTCCGCTAGCTGACGGCAAAGATTCTTTGCCGTCAGCTGGCTGACGGCAAAGAGAGAGGTGGCCCCACTTACGAGCTGATTAGATAAAACTTAACGGCTCCCCTCTTTGCCGTCCGCTAGCGGACGGCAAAGAGAGAAAAATAGCGGACGACATAGCACGGCGGACGGCAAAGACCTAACTAACGGCCGAGCCCCCCACCCCCTTCCTCTCTGTTTCTCTCCACGACCAGATCGACCCCCCGCCGCCCCCACCGCCCGGCGCCGCCACCCCACCCGCCGCCGCCCCCAGCACCCGCCGCAGCCTGCCCCGTCGCCCCACCACCCCGTCACCCCCACCCGCCGACGCCCCGTCGCCCCGACGCCCCACCACGTCGCCGCCTGACCGTCCCACTGCCCCGCCGCCCCCACCACCCGCCCACCACCCGGCGCCACCGCGGCCCCATTGGCCCCGCCTCCCTGCCGGCTCCCCCTGAGCTCCACCGCCCCGGAGCCCTGCCACCCCCGTCGCCACCGCCACCCTGCCGCCCGCCGCCCCCGTCGCCACTGCCACCCCCCAAGCTCCGGTGAGTTATTTTTTTTTCTGTTTTTTCTTTTTTTTGATCTTTAATTGTTTGTGTTAGATTTAGGTCTAGATATGTGTTAGTGTTAGTGTTAGATTTAGTGCTAGATATGTGTTAGTGTTAGATTTAGTGCATGGGTTTTAGATAATTAGTTATATTATTAAAAGAAGTAGAAAAAAGATGAAAAAAGAAGAAGAAGAAAAGAAGAATATTATTAAAAGAAGAAGAAGAGAAGGGGAAGAAGAAGAGAAGGAAAGAACAAGAAGGGGAAGAAGAAGAGAAGGAAGGGGAAAAAAAGAAGAAGGGGAAGAAGAAGAAGAGATGGAAGGGAAAAAAAGAAGAAAAGATAATTAGTTATATTATTAAAAGAAGTAGAAAAAAGAAGTAGAAGGGGAAGAAGAAGAAGAGAAGGAAAGAAGAAGAAGCAGAAAGGAAAGAAAGAAGAAGGATAGAAGGAAACATCCCGACCCCCTGACCCCGACACCCCAACCCCGACACGACACCCCGACCCCCTGACCCCCTGACCCCGACACCCCGACCCCCTGACCCCGACACCCCGACCCCGACACCACACCCCGACACCCCGACCCCGACACGACACCCCGACCCCGAAACAGCACCCCGACCCCCTGACCCCGACACCATATCTGACACCCCGACCCCTGACCCCTGACCCCGACACCCCGACCCCGACACGACACCCCGACCCCGAAACAGCACCCCGACCCCGACACGGCACCCCGACACCGACACGACACCCCGACCCCCGAGACCTCCCGAAAAGGTGCTCCTGGGCCTTCCAGAGGCCGACGGGGTCATATATTTGTGAATTATGAGTTAGGTCATATATTTTTCGATTTTGTTATAAAAACATCATATATAATTGTGTTGATCGGGTAGATTTAAATGTGCAGTTGTTTCATTGCTGCGAGTTTTGGTGTTCGACAACCTCCCCGTGCGTTTGACGAGCTCTGCCCCTTCGTTCGTGGGTGAGCACAAATGACATGTCCTCCTCCCCCGAGAGGAAGAGGATTATGAACCTCACTTTAACCCAGACACATATGAAGAAGAATTCTTCCAAGAGACACGTCTTTCCAAAAAGCGTTTCAAGAACCGCTATACTTCACCCCAAAACATTGAAGTAGACAGCGACAGTGAATCCGACATCAACCCAGAGGAGGAACAAGAAGAGCCGGAACAAGAAGAGGTTACTGCTGCGGATGACCTGTCAATGCTTGACCGATTACGTCAAGGTGGCCTTCCACATGTTGATGCCACTAAACCCTATGAGCCCGTCATTGATTATAGTGATGATGATGATTATGCATTTATTGATGATAGTGATCGAGATTATTAGTAGTGTCAGGTATTCAATTTTTTTATGTTGTACTTGATGATGATACACTTAAGTGATATACATATTATTATTCATGTCGGTATTTTTTTTATGTTGTACTAATTTCGTTTACTCTTTGTCATGGCAGGTGTTGAAAGATGGTGGGCACTGGTCGGGAGCGCTCCGAGGCCCCTTCTTCGTCGGCGCGTGGTGGGAGGTCTTCCATTCCACACGCACCTCTCCGCCGAGCGTTGCTGGACAGTATGGCAACACCGCCGGGCCCTTCTTCGTCGACAGCGATGCCCAGTAGGGGATGAGGTAAGGGAGGGAAGAAGAGAGGAGTTGGAGCACGTGGTCGCGGGAGAGGATGTAGGGTGACTGCTAGGGCGCCTTCCTCGCCGCCACCCCCAGCTGTTTCACCCGGGCACGTGACTGCTAGGGTGGACTCGTCCGAGGAGGAGGCTACACGGACTCCGGTCCACGAGCCTCGGGTCGACGGGCCTTTGGCCCACGAGCATTGGGTCGACGGGCCTTCGGCCCACGAGACCCCGGAGGAGCACACGTCTGGATGGGGTACCTGGCCGGATGAGTCTGAGGGGCTGAGTGGCCATGCTGATGATGGCGGGGAGCCGACTGATATTGAGGAGGAGGGGGCACTGTCTACCAGCGTGGTTGTACACGGCTCCCGTTCGTGCCGGCGACCCGCGAGCAGAGGTGGTTGATTTTCCCTGATGGGGAGAGGTAAGTGCATTTAATCTTTTTGTACCTTCTGCATTCACGTTTCTTCAAATATGTAATGCGTTGGCCTTGTCATGTTGTAGGGGTTGGGACCACCATCATAGTGTCCGCCGGCCCAACTCCGTCCTTGGAGTTCTTTGTCGGCAAAACTTCCCGGGGTTTGTCACGTTGCCTGGTGAGGGTCGGCTTCCAGAGCTTGGATTGAGCTGGGAGCACTACTTGGCTGCCCCGGCCCCACCGGGTGAAATTATCGATGGTGTCTTATGCGACACGAGGGCAGACGTGGTGATCAGAAAGTTCTGGGTAATTTCTCCTTTACACATTTAAAAATCTTCAACTAGCTAGTTATTAATTGTACTAATCAATATTGTCTGATTTGATTACAGACATTCTACAGGTGTGAGGAGGGATACGAGGAGGAGGCGGCAAATGTTATCGAGAACGTCTGCAAGCGCCTACTACAGAACTTACGGCACGAGGCTCGGGTGCAGGCTGTTCAAGACTACTACGCCTTGCGTGGTATCAAGAAGCCCAAGCCGGCGTGCCGCGATAAGTTCCTGAGTAAGGAGCAGTACATGAAGGTAATTCTTAAGGCCTTGTACTTACTTCCTTCATTTAGTAATTCATAGTCGTAGCGCTCAAGTTTCTATTTGCTAACTTAGGTGCCTCCGAGATGGTGTGCAGATCGGATGGATTGTTGGGAGGTGTTGGTCAATGAGTGGTGCTCAAAAGAATTGCTAGCCATCCACAACGTGGCCAAGGACAAACGAGCCCAAATGGAAGGTGTGCCACACCATCAAGGCAGCTCCAACTTATATCAGTTCGGGCGGAACTGGGTATGTGGTTTGCTTCATGATTCATGCAGTTCATTCATCATGCTAGCTTGAGCCCTTTAATTACTAATTTACTTTGTTTCTCTCTGTCAGGCACGCTACAATAAGGTGGATAAGCTGCTAGAGGTGTACGACCTGTATGCCATGGCCCACACTGCCTCTTTCGAGAAAGTCAAGGCATTCTCTCTGTCTGACCTCGATGATGCAAACAACTTCACCAACATGTCCTCCCACGACAAGCTCGTGAAACATAGAGATGAGGGGAAGGCGAGGAAAGGGGAGGACTTTAACCCGAGCCAGGGTCCCATTGATCCAGAGCTGGTGATGATATCTGGTGGCGGGAGGTCCCATGGCTCCATAGCCATTGGAGATGGACTTATTCGTTGTCCTAGCACTCTCCCAGAGATCAAGGCGCGCCAGTCGAGCTCCGCTCCTGAGATAAGGCCTCGTGAACGGCCAGTCCAACTCGCCATCAAGGTTAGTTATACGTACTCAGCTATGTTCCTCCATTACATTGTTTGTGCTTCCATCAATGATTACAAATGGTAACGAGGAGTGGTGTTGCAGGCTGCCATACAGAGTGAGAGAGATAGAACAGAGAAACTTCTGGCGGAGGCGGCGGAGAGGCAGCGGGAGTTGGAGGAGAGGACGACAATGATGTTGGAGGAGGAGAGGGCACGGAATGACATGCAGGCAAGGGCCATGTACGAGCTCCTTGTGGTAAGTTTCTTCTGCAGATTAGCCAAAACATTCATGTAGTGTTTCTCTCATTACTAACTAGGATGACTGAGTCGTCAAAACCAAATGTGCAGTCTGTATGCGAAAAGACCGGTCAGACCGCTCCGCCGATGCCAGTGATTGCTCCTGGGACCACGGTGAGTTTAATTTGAATGGACATTACTTGCTAGTCTTAACATTCGAGTGTCATCATGCTAACGAGACATTGGAAATGATCTTTGGTGCAGCGTAACTCCAGACAAGCATCGCACGATCCATCTCCAGCTACCGGCATGAGCCAGCCCGCTCCTACACCTCCATGATCATGGTAAGTTTCTCTAGTGTTTTGCTTAACAAATGCATAAAGACCTAGACTTAGCCTTATTTCCTCCAATATGCTTACCACAATGACCTAGAGTTAGCTTCTTTTCCTCCAAAATGACTTAATAAGCTTACTGACCTCCAAAACCATCCATTTTACCTAAGTTAGCTCTAAAACGATCTATAGTTAGCTTTGTTTCCTCCAAAATGACCTAAGTTAGCTCTAATATGCTTAGTTAACTAGGTTTGCTCAATAATGACATGTACTTAGCTTACTTATGTCAAAAATGGCATAATTAGCTTAGTTAGCTCATAAACAATCCATTTTACCTAAGTTAGCTCTAAAATGACCCATTCTACCTTGGTTAGCTCATAAATGATCCATTTTACCCAAGTTAGCTCTAAAATGACCCATTTTACCTAGACTAGCTCCAAAATGATCCATTTTACCTATGTTAGCTCTAAAATGACCCATTTTACCTAGGTTAGCTCCAAAATGACCCATCTTACCTAGGTTAGCTCACAAACGATCCATTTTACCTAGTTTAGCTCCAAAATGACCCATCACACCCAGGTTAGCTCTAAAATGATGCATTTTTACCTAAGTTAGCTCATAAACGATCTATTTCACCTAGGTTAGCTCATAAACGATCCATTTCACCTAACTTAGCTAAAAAACGACCCATTTCACCTAGGTTAGCTCCAAAATGACCCATCTTACCTAGGTTAGCTCTAAAATGATGCATTATACCTAAGTTAGCTCATAAACGATCTATTTCACCTAGGTTAGCTCATAAACGATCCATTTCAACTAAGTTAGCTCATAAATGATCCATTTCACCTAAGTTAGCTCATAAATGGCATATACTTCTTCTTCTAGTCACCTTTTTCTAACTTTCTTATTTGCCATTTTGCAGATTTCATTCACTTCACGGAAGCTAGCTTGCTATGATGGAGTGCTTGTTTTTTCTCTCATTCTCCTCTAGTATTCTTCTAGCTTGCTATGATGGAACTTGCTATCTTGATGAAACTTTGTATGGATGGAACAATGTGTATGTGCAACTTGCTATGTATGAATGGATGGAACTATATATGTATGCACGATGAAACTTATGTGCTGGATATGTCATATGTTTGCTGTTAAATAACCCTGTGAAATATATATATATATATGTCATATATTTGCTGTGAAATTGCTTGATTAAAAAAACAGAAAAAAGAGGCACCTTTGCCGTCAGCCGCTGACCCATTTGGTCAATTTGCCTACAGCGGCGGACGACAAAGGCTTTGCCTATAGTGGCAGACGGCAAAGAATGCCCACATTTGCCTACAGCAGTAGACGGCAAAGGCTTGTCCCGCAGTGACGTCCAGCTGACGTCATTCGGCGGATGGCAAAGGCCGGATGCTCTTTGCCGTCAGCGGCGGACGGCAAAGGCTACTGTTAGCCGCCTAACGGACTAATAGCGCATTTATTGCCGTCGGCTTTCTTTCCCGTCAGCCGCTGATAGCAAAGGCCCCTTTGCCATCCGCTTCAAAAAGCAGACGGCAAAGAAGCTCTTTACCGATGCCTACTTTGCCGGAGCCTTTTGCCATCCGCGGCAGACGGCAAAGGCCTTTGCCGTCCGCCATCCTTGCCTTTGCCATCTGCTGTGGCAGACGGCAAAGTAGCTGATTCCTGTAGTGAATGCATGAGTCGGATATGGAAGACCAAGATGGTGGTGCATCGAAATGGAAAAAGGTGGTTCCTTAGCGCAGGCTGGTCCAAATTTGTACATGACAACTGTCGGGGATATACCCCGCGGTATGACCCGGCCGGAAATATGACCCGGCCGGACTTGGCGGGTTACTTGAGACCCGGTTTACACTTGGCGATTCACTGGCGACCCGCTCTGACCAGACGATTTACAAGCAACCTGCCTGAACATTATGACTCACTGATACCCCGGCGGGCGGGACAGACGGATGACAAGGCCCAAGGCCGAGAAGGCCGGTTTACGTTAATGGGGGCGGGTTTATGAGGAAAGCACAAGGAATATTCTCCTACAAAGGAAGCAAGACTAGGACTCCACTTGTAATAGAGTAATCCTAATCCAACTAGGACTAGTCATGTAAACCGCCCCTTCAACATATATAAGGAGGGGCAGGGCTCCCCAAAGAGGGACGAGCAAGAAGAAATAATCTCAGGGCTAGACATAACTAGAAGAGCCGGTTTACCGGCAACTCCTTCATGAGCATAATGAGACCTAGCCACAAACAGCATGTAGGGTTATTACCGGATGATGTTTCCCGGGGCCCGAAGCTGTCTAAATCCTTGTCTTGCGTGTTGCGTCTCTCGATTCCGCTCAACCCCTCTCAAGCTACAACATAGATGCTTTGGCCTCACAACTAAGTCCTCACACTAGGACATCTGCCGTGACAATTCCACGACAGTTGGCGCCCATCGTGGGGCTCGCGCGCGGTGGTGATGAGTTCTTGGAGGGATCTCTTCAGGGATCAAGAAGCTCATGATGTGTGCTAGATAAAAAAAAGGGCCAGTGCAAAGGATCTACGTCATCTACACGACGAGTGGACAGAATACCAGATACCAGATTGAGATGAAAAATAATTAGGGTTTGACGTTTTGTGCGCCGCCGGGGACGCGAAGCGATTTATCGAAACCAACGGAGGATTGACTTTGTTTGTACGTCGAGTCCTGCAAGCTGTCAAATTGTTGTCTGACCCGCCGAGTCCAATTCGGGACCGACAAAATTTTTTGCTGTCTAATCCGCCGAGTCCCGGAAAGATTCTGCTGTCGGGTTACAGGTTTAAAGCCCTGTGGTTTCTGCTAAGGATTGGCGTACTGGTCCTGTACACTACGTACCTTTTTTCTACTCTATGTGAGATCTACTCAAGGTTGACCAGAAGACTAGTACTCCCTCCGTCCGAAAAAGCTTGTCTCTCAAATGGATATATCTAGCACCAAGTTAGTGCTAGATACACCCATTTGAAAGACAAGCTTGTGACAAGCTTTTTCGGACGGAGGGAGTATATGCATGCTCACGGAGATTTGGCGAACAGATCGATTATATGGTATTATATTAAGAGCTACCACTGAGTCATCATGTGCTAAAAAAGGGGGGAAGGCCACGACGAGAGTGGATCAGGCCACGGATTTGGTCTCCACCTCGGTCTTCGTTTTCGACAAGCAGCCGGCCACGTTCTGTCCGAGCCGCCGCCGGGAATCCACCTCTGCCGCGTGTTTGCACCTCCGAGCTGCCCCGGCCGCTGCGCCTTGAGCCGCCCGCTATCCTCGCTTGCTTGGCGACTCGGTCCTCGCCTCTGTTTGCCACTGAGAACGCCCTGGTCTCACATGCGAACTGCCTGTACTGCCGCCTCCGCTAAAGCCCGTGGTCCTCGCCTCGCTCTCCGCCTGCAGTGGTTGTGCCTGCGCTGCACCGTGGCCAGTTCCATATCGTCGCTGCTCCGGGTCAGGCTCCGCCCCACGCGCTGACGAGCCACTGCCCGGCTGCCTTTCTGCTGCGCCATGAGTCACCGCACGTCGAGCCGCCTTGGCCTTTGAGCCGCTTCATCACCGTTCGCGCCAGGAACCGCCCCGCGACTCCGCCAAACTTGAGCTGTTGCCCTTGCCATTGCGGCACATGCCGCCTCTGCCAGAACCGTCACTGCTGCCTGGCCTGCCAAGTCGCCTACTACCGCTTTCGTGTGTGTTGCCCCGCCGTTTGCGCAACACCGGCCTCACCTCGGGTCACCGCCACCGCTCGGTCGGCCCTGAACCGCCTGGGTCGTGATTCGACTCTGCCGGTTTACTTCCGCCTTGCTTCGGCCTCCGAGTCGCCGCCTGTGGCTGTGTTGACCCGCCCCGGCGCGAGTGGTTCTACCCTGATTGGTTTGACCCGCCTGCAGGTGCCAGCTGTGTTGCCTGTGCTGGATGCGGCCACGCGCCGTTCAACCTCATCAGCCAGCCCTTCGCGTCGCCGGGCTGTCCTTCACCTGGAGCCACCGAGGCTATGACCCGCCGGCGCCCCCATTGAGCAGTCATCACGATTCTCCGCGCTGTTCCTCTGCTGTGTCTCTACTATGGCTGGCCCACCTCCAAAGCCTCGCTGACGGGGCCGTCACCACGAGGCGCGTACGTTCAGAACCGCCGCCCGCCTTGGGATGGGGTGGTGACTGACCGAGCCTGCAAGCCGCCGACGTCGTCTCGAGGGCCGGCCCCTGCTCCGCTGACCTGCGGACCAGCCCGCTGCCGTGGTTTGCCCCGCCGGGTCATCTCATCCCGCTGTGGCCGCGCCCGCGCGTGCTTAAACCGCCAGTCTCGCGCTGAGTCGCCGCCACCACCACTTGGGCCCAGCAGGACCCTGCCTCGCCGGATCACCCACCTGGGCTCAGTACCTGCACAAGGTAGACGGAGAAAAATCAACTGCCTGAAAGATCCAATCAGCACAACTCGGTTTGGGAACTCTGCAACCATGACCCGGGGAAGGACATGGGTTCTGCGCTACAGGACTGACCTGCTCGGCCTCTCCTTCGTCTGCTGAGCCGCTGCTGTCGTAACCCACCACCACCGCCCCGGTTTAAGGTCTCCTGAAACAAGAGCCACCCCGGTTTAAGGTCTCCTCGAGAGAGTGATTAAAGCACCGTGAAACTACCATGGATTATTCATGGGCACTATATATACGGATTATCCAACGACCGGACAAGTCAGGTGATGTTTATCTAAGTTATTTTATTGATATATATTGTTTTTATCAAGGGAACAATTACTTTGGACTGTATATTTTGATATGAAGGACAATTATTCATTATAAACATGGTTTATACCATGGGTACGGGCACGCGCTGGCAATGCCCTGCCCGGTGTTCGTCCGTGCCACATTACACGGTGAATGGACGCGTGCAAGACGCCGCCCTTATGGCCCTGTTTACATCAGCTTGCCGGGACCGCGCCTGCGATTGACTCGGCTGTCCGTACTGGCTTACAATGCCGCGGCCGACTCATCTGTCCGAGCCGCCTCTGATGCTACGGTCGTCTTTGTCGTCCGTCTCTCGCGGCCTGGTCTACATCAACATACCGGGCCGCACCTGTCTGCATGAGCTGTTTATTGAGTATGAGCAAGTCACAGTTTGGGTAGCCCGGTTTTCTTTCAACAAAATGGAGGCAAATACTATCAACCGCCGTCTGCACTGGGTGGATCAATGGGCAGGCGCACAAGTCGCCGCCACTACAGTTTGGTTAACTTCAAATCACTAGTTGGAAGGAACCATTGGCCGAGTTGCTGGCACGGCTCATACGGGATCATTGATAACCCGCCGCAGTCACCTCAACCTTCTATGGATTCACATCGTGCTATCAACACCAATGATATAGAAGTTATGCCGGTTTATATCACGGTCAAATATGGAGAGTTTGAAGCCAATTCCTCGAGTCACCTTTGAGACTCGGGGGCTACGATGACATGACTCAACAAATCTTGCCAGTTTCAGCACATTTAAGAACCCCAGGATGATGGAGGGAAAGATAACCCGGTCCCGGAGGCTACTGTTATATTGATGATGTCGGATGTGGGGTTCCGGCAAAACCCTTAAGGTTCAAACTCTGGGGTGCGCGCGAAGTTCTTTCCCTCCTATCGATCCACGCCCTAGCTCGCTAAGATCTCATGGACGAACTCGACGAACTCGCAACACATAAAGACACGAGATTTATACTGGTTCGGGCCACCCTTGTGGTGTAATACCCTACTCCAGTGTGGTAGTGGATTGCCTCTTGGGCTGATGATGAACAGTACAAGGGGAAGAACAGCCTCTCGAGGTTGAGGTGTTCTTGTGCTTGTCGAACTTGTGTGGAGAGGACTCGATCAGTTGCCGATCAGATGCCTCCTACGGTGGTGGCTAGCCCTACTTATATAGGCCCTGGTCCTCTCCCCAAATATTGAGCGGGAAGGGAGCCAACAACGGCAGGCAAATTTGAAAGGGGACAGCTAGTACAAGCTATCCTGACAAAAGCGGTCTTCGCCTGCAAAGGCTCTGGTGATGACGCCGTCTTGGGCTCCACGGTGACCTCCGTCTTGCCGTCCTGCTGGTCTTCGGTCTCGTTGCACCAATATGGAAACCTTTGCTTGATGCCTCGGTACTCTACGCCTGCGCCTGCCCCCTTAGCACCAAAGAGGAATCAAGGACGTTGCGCACACTTGCGCCCGGCTGGCGCCCGCCTGGCGCCCTCCTGGTGTCGATCGTCATGGCTCACGTCATGAGTGCCTCGCGAGGTTTGCCCCGCCTTGATATCTCCACTCCTCGCGAGCCTGCCTGGCTAGGCCGCTCCTGAGGAGGTCTTGCGTCGTCTGCCTCGTGAGGCTTGGCCCCTCGCGAAGGTCTTGAACGCCTTGTCGATGAAGATGGGCCGTACGGCCCGCTAGCTTAGCCACGTCATGGGCCGCAGGCAGGCAAGTCTGGGGACCCCCGTTCCCAGAACGCCGATAGTAGCCCCCGGGCCCAAAGTGCGCTCGGGCTTGGCTTCGAGGCGAAGCCAAAGGTCAAGCACGGAGCGCCGTGGGCCCCAAAATCCCGCGGCCTTGGTTGACGCGTGGCGGATGATTGGACGTGGGAGTCTCCGCTTCCCCACGCTGCCTCGGCAACTGCTCGACCTGACAAAAGGTTGGCGTAGACAGTGCTTGCCTTCATTGCTTCCTCCTCGCCTTGCTCCAGCTCGCCTTTCTCTAGATCGCCTTTCTTGCTCCTCGCCACCGATACCTCCAGATCCGCTCTGATCTTGCTCCGCATCTACGACCCATGGTGCCGCGCAAGGTCAAGATCTCCTTGGCACTGGCTTGGTATGAGCCAGCTCTTGAAGCGCCCACCGTCACGGAGAAGAGCCTCACCTCCGCGCGCCTGCTGACGGTGGGGGAGAGCAATGAATGGGGGGAGACGGAGATCCGGCTTGCCTGCGACGTGCCGGAGCCTGAGGGAAGCACCTTCTTCCCCTTCTTCTCGAGCAGCATTGCCGTCGGGTTGGTTCCCCCTTCTACGATTTCTTTTATGAGGTCCTCGACCACTACGGGCTGCAGGCATTGCACCTCCATCCCAACTCTATCCTCCTCCTGTCCATCTTTGCCTACTACCGCGAGGTGTACTTGGGCGTGATGCCATCCGTGGCGCTTGTACGCCACTTCTTCTTCCTTCGCGTCAGCGATGGACACATCTCCGGGTGCGCCAATTTCGTCGCATCTGGCAAGGCCAACTCAATCTCGAGCACCGGGAAGTGGGCCGATAACATCTGAGCCAAATGGGTCATGAGGCGCCCATCCGCGCTTGGTGTTGCAAACGGAGGTGCCCCAGTTCAACAACGGGTAACCCCGTGCAGAGCTCGCCGTTGAGCGGGTGTTGTCTATGTTGGGGCAGATGACGACCGACCTGAAGCCGGGCAACGTGAAGGCGGCCAAGGTGACGGGCGTCATGCTCCTGAGGGAGTTCTTGATGCTGCGAGTTTCTCCACTTCAGGCGCGCGTGCGTCCCCTGTGGAAGCTTGGACATGCAGGGGACAAGACCCACCTGAGGCCAGGGGCCCTGCCTGGCGATGAACTGACCGCTGTTCTGCACCTCATAGTTGGGGACAACCAGGAGTACCCACCGAGCGCCTTCGTCCCTCTGTTCCATCGCAAGGACTGGAAGGAATTTGTTGCTTCCAGGCCAACCTTCGACGCGCGCGGGCTGGTGCCGCCGGCGCCCACAGGAGCCCCCGCAGCGCCGAAGCCGGTGGAGGTGTCCTCCGACGAGTCCGGCGGGGGGAAGGAAGAGGAGGGGGACTCGGAGGCGACCCTCAAAGAGATGGTGGAAAACTCCCCCTTGAGCAAGGCTGAAATCCTCCGCGCCCTTCCTGACGACGCCGAGGTCGACGCCCGCCAGGAGGAGGGGGAACTGCCCGTCGTCCCGACGAGGAGTAGGTCGTCACCGATCCCTCGGGATGCTGCCCCCGTCTTGACGCCGCCTGAGGCTGCCTCCAGCCCTCCTGCTGCGCCGTCTTCTGCCCCCGGGATCCGCGCGCCTACTTCCCGGGTTCCGCAACTTTCAGGCTTCAAGCTCCCCATGCGGAAGGTGGAATACGTCGCGATGGATCGGTAAGTGCCTTGAGCTTCGTCTTGTCCCTCCTTGTACTTGTTATTTCCTGATGTTCACCCTTGGTTGACCAGGCCAACGCCTTTGGCGAAGAAAAGGAAAGAGGACACGGCGGCCGCGCCTCCTTCCGTGGAGAAGGGAGGCAGCAGCAATCGCACTTCCCCAACCCGATCGCCCTCGCGAGGGCAAGAAGAGCATCGCCGTGGGGAGTCAGCCCCCATGGCCCCTCTGGCTCCTGAGGTGCCGGTGTCTGTCTCGGCTGAAGAGGTCCCGACTGTTCCGGAACCCGCAGTCTCCCAGGCCTTGCTGACGCCGCCTCCTCCCACTGCTGCACCTCCACTCCCAGGTTCTTCTGCTTCCGCTGCTGTTCTGGAGCGTGCTCTTTTGGAGATGACCTAGCTGCAGGCAGATCTCTTGAGTGCGGACCCGCGCCTGGTGGCCGGGCGTCTGGAGCTGGCCTCTGGCTGGCTTCACTCCGACTTGGCGGTTCGCACGACGCTGACCCAGGCCGCGGCGTCTTCCGAGAAGGAGAAGCAGAGCGCCGCCAGTGCCGCAGTCGATCGTGAGGCGGCACTGAAAGACGCTAAGGCCGCCCACGACCGCTGCCAAGAGCTGGAGGACAAGTTGAAGAGCCTGCGCGACAAGCATGCCGAAGAAGCACGCGGCCTCCTGGTGAAGGAGGAGGAGATGAAGGCCCGGGAGGACGCCGTCAAGAACCGTGATCCTGAGCTGGAGGAGCTGGGGAAGACGCAGGCCGCCGAGCGCAGCCGACTGGAGGAGCTGGAGCGGAAGGTGAAGACGAGGGAGGCCGATCTTGACGCCAAGGCGCGGGTCCTAGCCAAAGATCGTGCGGCCTTTGCCGATCTCGAGGAGAGGTCTCGCAAGGCACTGAAGACACTCTACGAGTACAGCTTGGAGAAGCCGCTGGCCACTGATGAGGACGGCCCCGCCCAGCTGCTTCCTCTCTTGGCAGAGGCTCTTGAGGAAGTTGTGGATGGTATCGGTCCCATGGCAGAGGCAGAAGCTCGCGTCCTGTCTTCAGCAGCATTGACTCATGTCTTCAGCCACCTGCACCTTCATGACCCCAGCGCTTGTCTTGACGAGCTGCTGGAGCCTGTGGCGGATGATCACTGCGAAACCGCCGCCGCAGTCGTGCAAGGTCAGGTGGAGGCCCCGCTGAAGAAGTTCCGCGGCTTTGCCTCCGCATCCTTGTCCGGCGATGCGGCCGATCCTACGGCTGGTGGTGCAGGTGAAGACGTCATTACCCGGGGGGAGCACCTTCTGCAGGCGATGGCGGTGTCCAGGGGTGACCTGCGGCTACTCTCCTGTTTCATTCCTGTAATATGCATCAGGCCTCGTGGAGGCGTTAAACTTTCATTTGATATTGTGAGGACAATATGTTTTGTAATATTTGCTTTGAGATTTTGCGATTTTCTTCCTATCCGCTTTGTGTTCTGCGTCGGCAGAACCCGGCCCGGCGCATACCTCAACCGCCGTTGGGCCGACCGGAGACCAGGACGGACCAAGGAGTGAGAGGCTACGTGGCCAGTTAGGCTCCTGAGTCACGATGCTCAGGAGTCCCCCTTGACGCGCAAACAGCTTACAGGAAGAGTGCGCGAGGATAGATTAATGTTCTACGTCGGCAGAGCCCGGCCACGCGCATACCTCAACCGCCATTGGACCGACCGGAGACCAAGACGGACCAAGGAGTGAGGGGCTACATGACCAGTTAGGCTCCTGAGTCGCGATGCTCAGGAGTCCCCTTGACGCGCAAACAATTTCCATACCAACCCTCGCCGAGGCCTCGGGAGGGGCGTGCGACGACCAGGTCCGGGAGACCTGTTTGAGCGGCGTGCGCTTGGGCGTGACCCGAGCACAGCCCCCAGGCCCTGGAGACCTTGTTGGGTGGCGTACGCTTGGGCGTGACCCGAGCGCAGCCCCCGTGTCCAGCCCCCTCGCGCGGCTCTCCCGAGGGGAGGCGTTGCGGTGAGGCCGGACGCTGAGCTCTGGGGCTCCCTGAGGTTGGTACGACCGTGGAGCCGCCCTCAGTTGTTTATCACCAGCGCGGAGCATAGTGCTTCCGCTTGTGCACGAGCATAGCCGCTCCTCGGCAGTGTCGACGGCCAGCGCGGAGCATGGTTCTTCCACTTGTGCGTGGGAGCGGGGCCCCCCTCCGGGAGGAGCCCCCGGGGCGTGTACAGCCTCGCCCTGACACGTGGCTTGCACGCCAGGGCTGCGAGGTGTATGTGGGCACTTGTGAGCCAGCGCGGGACTCACGAGGCCCTACTTCAAGGCGGGTTGCGCCTGGTCTTGAGTCTTTGATAGCTGTGCGTTTCTGCGAGACGGCTGGGTGCAAGCGCTCTACATCCTCAGGTCCCGGCCCTCGAGCGAGCTCAGCCGCCGCTGGTATGCCAGGTCGCGATGCCGTGGTCAAGGCCAGGGGGTGAGGGCTGGAGAGCCAGTAAGAGCTCCTGAGTCGCGATGCTCAGGAGCCCCCCTTTTAACGCGCAAGCGAATAGCATGATGGAGGGGTGGACCCATGGCAGGTGGCAATCGGGCAGATTAAGCATGAAAGGAAAATCAGCATGGGTACATGCAGAAAGATACACGCCACTGGGTCAGGCCCGAGCGGCTTGGGGATGATGCAGCCCGAGGAGCGCCCCCAACAAGGTAAGCTAAAGACATAAGAAAATGATACACGCCACAGGGACAGACCCAGGCGGCCTGGGAATAATGCAGCCCGAGGGGCGCTCCCAGCTAAACAAACTTGGAAAATGTCACCTGGTTCCGTTGATGAAGGAGAGTTGAGGCAGCTGAAGGTGCGCAACTGAGGGGTAGCTCCTCACGAGCCACCGGGGCCCTGAGCCTCGGGAGGCTCTGGGGCCTCAGGTGGTTCCCTGAGGACTGTCTCCATCTCAGCCAAGACAGCGTGGTGCCTGGCCTCCTGAGCCGCCAGGACATGCCGCATGTTGCGCTGGTGAGCTGACGACACGCTCGGCAGGCCAAAGGGCATGCAAACGTAGCTGTGCGGTGGACCCTCGCAGCGTCCCACACGCGAAGGCCAGAAGAGCTCCTGTGAAGCGGCCCTGTTGAGCCCTGCTACGTCGATGCAGACGCGCAACCCGGCATCCTCGCCTAGATAGGGAGCTGCGTCTCGTGAGCGCCGGTCGCTGCGCATGGCCCTTGCGTCTTGCAATTGCTGAGTGGTCTTGGTGATGAACTCCTGAGCGGTGGGCGCTCCTTGCCCTGTGTCCTCCTGAGGAAAACGTGCTGTGAAGCATGCCTCCAAGTGGTTCCCAAGCGCCTCCCTCGTGATTTTGGCAAGGTCCGAGGCCCTCTAGAAGGGAGCCCCCGAGCCCTGCCCAAGGAGGGCGCTAGGCACGCCTTCCTATGCGATGGAGGGAGGCGCCCTTGGAGCGGGCGCTGATCCTGACGAGGTTCCAGCCGCGACACCACCCTCCCGTGGTCCGGCATGGCGCGGCTTCTTCTTCTTGGGGATGGCCTCTGGAAGGCCCTCATTTTTGCTGTCGGGGTCGTCGATTGCTGCAGCTTGGAAGGCGTGCTCGAGGGAGCACACCGCATCTCTTTCTTCCCATGGGACCGTGATGACTCCGCCGCTTCCCGGCATCTTGAGGACGTTGAAGCCATGGTGGGTGATGGCCATGAACTTGGCCAGGGCTGGATACCCGAGGATGGCGTTGTATGGCAGGCGGATGTGTGCGATGTCGAAATCGATGAGCTCGGTGCGGTAATTCTTGCGTTCTCCGAAGGTGACAGGGAGGCGGACCTGCCCTATTGGCGTGGTGGAACCGTCGGTCACTCCTGAGAAAGGCTTGGTAGGCTGAAGCTGGTCATATGGGACTTGGAGGTTGTCGAACATTCGACGGACAGGACGTTGAGCCCTGCGCCGCCGTCGATGAGGGTCTTGGTAACTTGCACATTGCTGATGAGTAGGGAGCACAGCATCGGGAGGGCGCCGGCGGCAGCCACACACTTCAGCTGATCAGCCGAGCTGAACATGATGGGGCACTGGGACCATCTGAGCGGGCGTGTGGCTTCAAGCTTGGGAGGGGACTGCATTCACTTCACGAGCAAACTGCTTGAAGATGCGCTGAGAGGCTGGGGCCTGGGCTCCGCCCAAGATGCAGGCGATAGCACGTGGTTCCTGGAAGCCCCCAGCCCCCTCGTCTTGATGGTGTTCATCGTTCCTTCTTGGCGGTGGCGGCAACGGGGGAAGACCGGCGTTGCCCTGGGGACGGTCCTCGCGAGGCTGGTCTCTCCAGGCGCCCTCGCGAGGATGATCCTGCCAGCGGTCCTCACGAGGCCGGTCGCGCCACTCCTGGCGCGGGCCACGGTCGTCCCAGCGTCCGCCACCACGTCCTCCTCCTCGGCCGTAGCCCCGGTCGCTGCGTTCGGGGCGTCGGCCGTAGCGTCCTTCACGAATGGTTCTGAGCTCTTGACAGTCACTGGTGTTGTGGGTGTTCAGGTTGTGGAAGGTGCAGAACGGCCGGCTATTCTTGGATGACTCGGGCTGATCTCTGCCTCGCTTGGTGTCGGGCTCCGCTGCGAGCACTGCTGCTTCCTTGCGCTTCACGTCCTTGGCCTTCTTCTCCTCTGCGCCCGCAGCTGGCAGCTCGAGGAGGGAGAGGCGGCCCTCCTCAGCTCTTGCGGCTTTGGTTGCCAGGTTGAACAGCTCCTGAGATGTGCTCAGCTCCTCGTGGATAGCGAGCTCTTCCTTCATCTTGACGTCACGGACGCCGTCGGAGAACGCGTACATGATGGCCTCGTCCGTGACCTTGGGGATCTTGAGGCGGGTGTTGTTGAAGCGCTGGATGTACTTCTGGAGGGTCTCTCCTGGTTGTTGCTTGATGCGGCGTAGGTCGCCCGCGGCCAGCGGGCGGTCGCGGGTGCCCTGGAAGTTGGCGACGAAGCGGTCGCGCATCTCGTCCCAGGAGGAGATCGAGCCTTGTGGCAGGTTCAGGAGCCAGAAGCGGGCACCATCCTTGAGAGCCATGGGAAACCAGTTCGCCATGACTTTCTCGTCGCTGTTGGCTGCTTCGATGCTTAGCTCGTAGAGCTGCAGGAACTCCGTGGGGTCGGCGGTGCTATCGTAGCGAGGAGGCAGATCCGGCTTGAACTTGCCCGGCCAGGAGGCGCTACGCAGCTCGGGGGTGAAGGCGCGGCAACCGGCCGTGGTTGCCGGGGCCCGTCTCGGAGGTGGAGCTCGATCTTGATGAGGTCCGCGCGCCGCTACTGCAGGTAGCGCGCGGTCTTGGCGAGGCGGCGCGGGGAGTGCAGGTGCAGCTTCTCGCGGCAGAGGAATCTCTTGCCAGCTTCTCTCCTCGCGCACGGGCGCCAGGCGTGGTGGATCGCGCCGTGGGGCCGCACGCCTTGGCGCCAAGGCGCAGTCTTGGGGCAGAGGTGGTGGAGGCGCTCCATGAGCCACATCACCCGTGGCGGGCGGAGGACGAGGCAGAGAGTGAGACGGCGCCGGGGAGCCCCTGCAGCACGGACGAGCTCGGCGATGTGGTCGAGCCAGTCCTCGTAGAGGTCGTCGACCGGGCGGTAGCGCATGAGCTCGTTCGCCATGAGGAGCGCGTCGTGCGTGGGACGATGAACCGGCCGGGGTTAGTGATGGAGTGGCGGTGCGGCCGTCCTGCCGCACCGATGGGTGCGGCGAGGACGCTTGCTGCTCGTTCCCTGCCGGGCCAGTGGCGGCGTTGGCGGCATGAGACGGAGAACGACGAGGTGGCCTGCCGACGGGAGCCGTCTGAGCAACACGGGCGGTGAGGGCAGCCCGGCGCTCAGCTCGAGCACGGCGAGCGTCCGCCATGGAGACGACGGAGCGACGAATCAATGGAAGGGAAGCTACGGTGCACCCCTACCTAGCGCGCCAAATGTCGGATGTGGGGTTCCGGCAAAACCCTTAAGGTTCAAACTCTGGGGTGCGCGCGAAGTTCTTTCCCTCCTATCGATCCACGCCCTAGCTCGCTAAGATGTCACGGACGAACTCGACAAACTCGCAACACAGAAAGACACGAGATTTATACTGGTTCGGGCAACCATTGTGGTGTAATACCCTACTCTAGTGTGGTGGTGGATTGCCTCTTGGTCTGATGATGAACAGTACAAGGGGAAGAACAGCCTCCTGAGGTTGAGGTGTTCTTGTGCTTGTCGAACTTGTGTGGAGAGGACTCGATCAGTTGCCGATCAGATGCCTCCTACGGTGGTGGCTAGCCCTACTTATATAGGCCCTGGTCCTCTCCCCAAATATTGAGCGGGAAGGGAGCCAACAATGGCGGGCAAATTTGAAAGGGGACAGCTAGTACAAGCTATCCTGACAAAAGCGGTCTTCGCCTGCAAAGGCTCTGGTGATGACGTCGTCTTGGGCTCCACGGTGACCTCCATCTTGCCGTCCTGCTGGTCTTCGGTCTCGTTGCACCAATATGGAAACCTTTGCTTGATGCCTCGGTACTCCGCGCCTGCGCCTGCCCCCTTAGCACCAAAGAGAAATCAAGGACGCTGCTCCCGCTGGCGCCTGCCTGGCGCCCGCCTGGTGTCGATGGTCATGGCTCACATCACAAGTGCCTTGCGAGGTTTGCCCCGCCATGATATCTCCGCTCCTCGCGAGCCTGCCTGGCTAGGCCGCTCCTGAGGAGGTCTTGCGTCATCCGCCTCGCGAGGCTTGGCCCCTCGCAAAGGTCTTGAATGCCTTGTCGATGAAGATGGGTCGTACGGCCCGCTAGCTTAGCCACGTCATGGGCCGCAGGCAGGCAAGTCTGGGGACCCCCGTTCCCAGAATGCCGACAGATGAAAATTTAAAGGCCGTCAGAAAATTTCCGGCTTAGAAAGTATATGACAGTTACGAAATCCCGGCTAAATGAAGAAGTTCCGGGTTATCAGAAAGGATTCCGGTTTAAAATCCAGCTCAAGGGAAGTCAGTCTCACTGAAGCTCTCAAATATCCGGTTTACAATCCGGTTCAAGGGAAAGATGTCTCCCACAAAGCTTTGAAGCTCTCAATATCCGGTTCAAGAAGAATTTATCTCTTGCAAAAATTTAAAGGTTGCCGAAGAGGACCTGCTGCCATGATGCGCGGTTCAAACATGGGTATCCTGCCTTATTGGCTTATCATATTATTGATCACGTGGGGGCTTCTGTTATAAAGTGGCATCCTGTTTGCTCATTGATCCGGCTTACAAAGTCATATATGAAGAATCACTTGGGGGCTTGGTCGTATTCGAACCATAGCTACACCTCTTGATCGGCGTAAAGCCACCAGGGAAATCACTTGGGGGCTTGGTCGTATTCGAACCATAGCTACACCTCTTGATTGCCGTAAAGCCAAAACGACATTATTTAGGGGCCAAAGAGAGTGTTGCAAAAGCTCAACTCAAACATAGGCACCCACTGAGCACATCTCAAAATATTGCTTGGGGGCTCTTTGCTTCGCAACGAACAAAGAGTCTACACTTGTAATAGGACATCAAGCCAGGCTTGGAAGCCATGTGTATTCACCTAAAACCCCGGGTTATCCTGCCTTCTTTAAGTAAGCCACTCCGTCCAGGTAAACCTGGTATGACCCGCCGAACGTTTGACAAGTCAGTCTCATAGACCCTGAACTTGTCAAAGTTAAAACGACGATTGGTAAATGATTGAGGTCCATCTTAAAAGGCTTTGTAAAATGGTTTAACTTAGTGGCCTGGCAGCCCATGAAAAGCCTCATTTGGGGCCTGGCAGCACGTGAAAAGCCTCGCATGCTCTTTTTTGCTTGATTTGCCAAAAAAATTCTCTTTTGATGAGGTTTATAATATTTTATGATAGACCGGCGTTTATTGACCCGGCTTGGCTTTCAACTACAAGTTGTCAGTGCATGATCAATTATAATCCGATGTTTATTAACCCGGTCTGGTTTCGACTATAAGTCACCAATATTATATATGGATAATCCGGTGTTTATTACAGCCCGGTACGATTTTATGATAAACCGGCAAGACAGGGGAGGAGTTATCAGTACTCAAGATTTGGGTTATCACCCTTACTACAAAAAGTTGGTAAACCAACGATGTGATTCAATGTCACAGAAACAGGTTGAATAAAGCATGATTATAAATCACCGGCGTTTATTAACCCGGCCTGGCTTTCGACTATAAATCGCCGGTATGATGATAAACTATCCAGTGTTTATTAACCTGGACTGGCTTGGGACTATAAGTCGCCAGTATATATTTGGATTGCGCCATTGGAATCATGCGCTCATAAATCATTGGATTATATTATTCAAATCTTCAAATAGCCAACATGGCTGGATTTTATTATGGTTATTAATAACCAGTATTATGATTGAGGTTTTCGAAGTCGCTTTAGCGCAATGGCTATCATATTGAGATTTATTCTAGAATTGAAGGAATAGTCCCGAGTCGCTGCAGGCTTACGACCCGGCACTTGGGGGCTACATTATTCAAGTTGAGATTACATCAAATATGCAAGTTTCATGTCGCTGCAAGCATGCACCATGACACTTGGGGGCTAATGCAAAGTCATTTTTTGCTCACCTTATTGAAGACCCGACTCATCACATTGTAATGAGCCGGCCCTTGGGGGCTACCAATTGCTCCTGTCAACAATTCAAGGTACACAAGTCTTAAAACCATTATATTGAAAGGTCCACTACTCAGTTGGTAAAGCACAAAGCTCTTAACCTTGTGGACGTGGGTTCAAAGCCCCATGGTGGAGTTACATCATATGATGTTATTTTCAATGAAGCATGATCATATTTATAAAGTCCCTGCTCATTATTGCATAATGACCCGGCCCTTGGGGGCTACACTGGTTGAAGTTTTTTGAGCATCAGGCAATTACAAGTCCCAGGTTGCTGCAAGCATGACAACCCGGCACTTGGGGGCTACATAATATGGATTATTCAGTTTTCACTAGTGACTGGGATGAACAACATGGATTTCTTCAAAAGTGGCAGTATTTATATTGAAGCAAGTCTTAAGCCATCACATTGTTCTGATCAAGACTTGGGGGCTATAGGTAATATGGATATAAGGGACAAAAATCTTCAAATTCTCAGTTCTGAGCAAACCAGATTGACTCGGTGTCTGGAACAATTATGACCCGGCGTTGGTAACAATTATGACTCGGTACCATCAATATTTACATGCCGGCAATTTTGGTAATATTAAACCAGCAAGTTCTACATCTTCAAACTGGTGGAATATCAGATGAGTATTTCAAGACCAAAATTTCTTAAACTGACGCTTTGGAAGCCGATTCAAGTGGATTATTCTTCACAATATTTCTCGGTGAGAAATCAAGGTCAGCGAATTGAGTATGAAGCTGGCTTATTGACCCGGATCTTTTAGAAGAAGGAAATGACAAGGAATTAAGGATGATCAGGTGCCGGTTTACAAGAATTCTTAACCCGGAGCATAATCTGTCAAAATTGTTCTTGTGTTTGTTTTACAGGATCAGTTTAACATGGATAAATCCAAATTAAACTGGGGGCTAATGTCGGGGATATACCCCGCGGTATGACACGGCCGGAAATACGACCCGGGCGGACTTGGCGGGTTACTTGAGACCCGGTTCACACTTGGCGATTCACTGGTGACCCGCTCTAACCAGACGATTTACAAGCAACCTGCCTGAACATTATGACTCACTAATACCCGGCGGGCAGGACAGGCGGATGACAAGGCCCAAGGCCTAGAAGGCCGGTTTACGTTAATGGTGGGCCGGTTTATGAGGAAAGCACAAGGAATATTCTCCTACAAAGGAAGCAAGACTAGGACTCCACTTGTAATAGAGTAATCCTAATCCAACTAGGACTAGTCATGTAAACCGCCCCTTCAACATATATAAGGAGGGGCAGGGCTCCCTGATACGTCTCCAACGTATCTATAATTTTTGATTGCTCCATGCTATATTATCTTCTCTTTTGGACATTATTGGGCTTTATTATACACTTTTATATTATTTTTGGGACTAACCTATTAACCGGAGGCCCAGCCCAGAATTGCTGTTTTTTGCCTATTTCAGAGTTTCGCAGAAAAAGAATATCAAACGGAGTCCAAACGGAATGAAACCTTCGGGAACATGATTTTCGGAACGAACATGATCCAGAGGACTTGGACCCTATGTCAAGAACATACCAAGAAGCCACGAGGTAGGGGGCGCGCCTACCCCCCTGGGCGCGCCCTCCACCCTCGTGGGCCCCACGTTGCTCCACTGACGTACTCCTTCCTCCTATATATACCTACGTACCCCCAAACGATCAGAAACGGAGCCAAAAACCTAATTCCACCGCCACAACCTTCTGTACCCGTGAGATCCCATCTTGGGGCCTGTTCCGGAGCTCTGCCTGAGGGGGCATTGATCATGGAGGGCTTCTACATCAACACCATAGCCTCTCCGATGAAGTGTGAGTAGTTTACCTCAGACCTTCGGGCCCATAGTTATTAGCTAGATGGCTTCTTCTCTCTTTTTGGATCTCAATACAATGTTCTCCCCCTCTCTTGTGGAGATCTATTCGATGTAATCTTCTTTTGCGGTGTGTTTGTTGAGACCAATGAATTGTGGGTTTATGATCAAGTTTATCTATGAACAATATTTGAATCTTCTGAATTCTTTTATGTATGATTGGTTATCTTTGCAAGTCTCTTCGAATTATCAGTTTGGTTTGGCCTACTAGATTGATCTTTCTTGCAATGGGAGAAGTGCTTAGCTTTGGGTTCAATCTTGCCGTGTCCTTTCCCAGTGACAGTAGGGGCAGCAAGGCACATATTGTATTGTTTCCATCGAGGATAACAAGATGGGTTTTTTATCATATTGCATGAGTTTATCCCTCTACATCATGTCATCTTGCTTAAAGCGTTACTCTGTTCTTATGAACTTAATACTCTAGATGCATGCTGGATAGCGGTCGATGTGCTGAGTAATAGTAGTAGATGCAGGCAGGAATCAGTCTACTTGTTTCGGACATGATGCCTATATACATGATCATGCCTAGATGTTCTCATAACTATGCTCAATTCTGTCAATTGCTCAACAGTAATTTGTTCACCCACCGTAAATACTTATGCTCTCGAGAGAAGGCACTAGTGAAACCTATGGCCCCCGGGTCTATTTTCCATCATATTAATCTTCCAACACCTAGCTATTTCCCTTGCCTTTTATTTTACTTTGCATCTTTATCACAAAAATACAAAAAATATTATCTTATCATATCTATCAGATCTCACTCTCGTAAGTGACCATGTAGGGATTGACAACCCCTTATCGCGTTGGTTGCAAGGATTTATTTGTTAGTGTAGGTGCGAGGGACTCGTGTGTAGCCTCCTACTGGATTGATACCTTGGTTCTCAAAAACTGAGGGAAATACTTACGCTAGTTTGCTGCATCACCCTTTCCTCTTCAAGGGAAAACCAACGCAGTGCTCAAGAGGTAGCAAGAAGGATTTCTCGCGCCGTTGCCGGGGAGGTCTACGCAAAAGTCAACATACCAAGTACCCATCACAAACCCTTATCTCCCGCATTACATTATTCTACATTTGCCTCTCATTTTCCTCTCCCCCACTTCACCTTTGCCGTTTTATTCACCCTCTCTTTTCCGTTCGCCTCTTTTTCATCTGCTTGCCTTGTCGTCATGGCTAGTCCCTTATCAACTCTGTTGTCCCCTGAGTTTTAAGTCTTTCACTTCAAACAAAGAGAAGGAGAAAACTTAAAAGATGCCTGGTTGAGAACAATGGAGTCTTACCGTAATTGTACCTTTGAAGTGAACCTGAGAATTTTGCTTCGCAATTTTTATGTTGGATTAAAAATGTCTCATAGACAACCCTTGGATTGCATTGCCAAAGGCAATTTTATTGAAATTGATCCCCATATTGCGCATGAAGTTATAGAAGGTATAGTGCGAACACTACCTCAACAAAAGGGGCCTCATCATACCTAGGAAGAGACACAAGTTTTTTTAAAATTTTGCGAAGTAACTAAGATTTTACAGAAGTCTCTTGAACCTCTTAAGAACGTTAGCGGAAATATTCACCGCATGAATATGTTGATTACTCTTTGCAATAAGCGGTTGGATTCTTTAGATATAAAAATTTCAGAATATGAAGGAAAACGTAAAGAACCTCCCGGATTCGAGCTTGATTCCGCTAAAAAGTTGAAAGCCAAAGATGTCAATACCTAGATCTATCCTTGCTATTATGCCTAGCTAGGGGCGTTAAACGATAGCGCTTGTTGGGAGGCAACCCAATTTTTTTTTAGTTTTTTGCTTTTTGCTTATGTTTAGGAATAAATATTTGTTCTAGCCTCTGGTTATATGTGTTTTTATGTTTTAATTAGTGTTTGTGCCAAGTTAAACCTATAGGATCTTCTTGGATGATAGTTATTTGATCTTGCAGAAAATTCCAGAAACTTTCTGTTCACGAAAATAATTGATAAAAATCACCAGACCGTGATAAAATATTGATTCCAATTGCTGCTGATCAATAAACAAATTTTCTAGGTCTTTCTATTTTGGCTGATTTTTTGGAGTTCCAGAAGTTTGCGTTAGTTACAGATTACTACAGACTGTTCTGTTTTTGACAGATTCTGTTTTTCGTGTGTTGTTTGCTTATTTTGATGAATCTATGGCTAGTAAAAGAGTTTATAAACCATAGAGAAGTTGGAATACAGTAGGTTTACCACCAATTTAAATAAAGAATGAGCTCATTACAGTACCTTGAAGTGGTCTTTTGTTTTCTTTCGCTAACGGAGCTCACGAGATTTTCTGCTGAGTTTTGTGTTGTGAAGTTTTCAAGTTTTGGGTGAAAGATTTGATGGATTATGGAACAAGGAGTGGCAAGAGCCTAAGCTTGGGGATGCCCATGGCACCCCCAAGATAATCTAAGGACACCTAAAAGCCAAAGCTTGGGGATGCCCCAGAAGGCATCCCCTCTTTCGTCTACTTCCATCGGTAACTTTACTTGGAGCTATATTTTTATTCACCACATGATATGTGTTTTGCTTGGAGCGTCTTGTATGATTTGAGTCCTTGCTTTTTAGTTTACCACAATCATATTTGCTATACACACCTTTTGAGAGAGACACACATGATTCAGAAATTAGTAGAATACTCTATGTGATTCACTTATATCTTTTGAGTTATATAGTTTTTGCTCTAGTACTTCACTTATATCTTTTAGAGCACGGTGGTGGATTTGTTTTATAGAAACTATTGATCTCTCATGCTTCACTTAGATTATTTTGAGAGTCTTAAATAGCATGGTAATTTGCTTAAATAATCTTAATATGCTAGGTATTCAAGAATAGTAAAAACTTTCTTATGAGTGTTTTGAATACTAGGAGAAGTTTGATGCTTGATGATTGTTTTGAGACATGGAGGTAGTGATATTAAAGTTGTGCTAGTTGAGTAGTTGTGAATTTGAGAAATACTTGTGTTGAAGTTTGCAAGTCCCGTAGCATGCACGTATGGTAAAGGTTATGTAACAAATTTGATACATGAGGTGTTCTTTGATTGACCTCCTTATGAGTGGCGGTCGGGGACGAGCGATGGTCTTTTCCTACCAATCTATCCCCCTAGGAGCATGCGCGTAGTGCTTGGTTTTTGATGACTTGTAGATTTTTGCAATAAGTATGTGAGTTCTTTATGACTAATGTTGAGTCCATGGATTATACGCACTCTCACCTTTCCATCATTGCTAGCCTCTTGGGTACCGTGCATTGCCCTTTCTCACATTGAGAGTTGGTGCAAACTTCGCCGGTGCATCCAAACCCCGTGATATGATACGCTCTTTCACACATAAACCTCCTTATATCTTCCTCAAAACAGCCACCATACCTACCTATTATGGCATTTCCATAGCCATTCCGAGATATATTGCCATGCAACTTTCCACCGTTCCGTTTATCATGACACTTTCATCATTGTCATATTGCTTTGCATGATCATGTAGTTGACATAGTATTTGTGGCAAAGCCACCGTTCATAATTCTTTCATACATGTCACTCTTGGTTCATTGCCTATCCCGGTATACCGCCGGAGGCATTCATATAGAGTCATACTTTGTTCTAGTATCGAGTTGTAATCATTGAGTTGTAAATAAATAAATGTGTGATGATCATCATTTTCTAGAGCATTGTCCCAAGTGAGGAATAAAAAAAGAGAGAAAGGCCATAAAAAAAGAAGGCCCCAAAAAATGAGAGAAAAAGAGAGAAGGGACAATGTTTCTATCCTTTTACCACACTTGTGCTTCAAAGCAGCACCATAATCTTCATGGTAGAGAGTCTCTTGTTTTGTCACTTTCATATACTAGTGGGAATTTTTCATTATAGAACTTGGCTTGTATATTCCAACAATGGGCCTCCTCAAGTGCCCTAGGTCTTCGTGAGCAAGCAAGTTGGATGCACACCCACTTTGTTTCTTTTGTTGAGATTTCATATATTTATAGCTCTAGTGCATCCGTTGCATGGCAATCCCTACTCCTTGCATTAATATCAATCGATGGGCATCTCCATAGCTCATTGATTAGCCTCGTTGATGTGAGACTTTCTCCTTTTTTGTCTTCTCCACATAACCCCATCATTATATTCTATTCCACCCATAGTGCTATATCCATGGCTCACGCTCATGTATTGCGTGAAGGTTGAAAAAGTTTGAGATTACTAAACTATGAAACAATTGCTTGGCTTGTCATCGGGGTTGTGCATGATGAGAGCATTCTTGTCTGACGAGAATGGAGCATGACTAAACTATATGATTTTGTAGGGATGAACTTTCTTTGGCCATGTTATTTTGAGAGGACATAATTGCTTAGTTTGTATGCTTGAAGTATTATTATTTTTATGTCAATATTGAACTTTTATCTTGAATCTTTCGGATCTGAATATTCATACCACAATTAAGAAGAATTACATTGAAATTATGCCAAGTAGCATTACACATCAAAAATTCTGTTTTTATCATTTACCTACTCGAGGATGAGCAGGAATTAAGCTAGGGGATGCTTGATACGTCTCCAACGTATCTATAATTTTTGATTGCTCCATGCTATATTATCTTCTGTTTTGGACATTATTGGGCTTTATTATACACTTTTATATTATTTTTGGGACTAACCTATTAACCGGAGGCGCAGCCCAGAATTGCTGTTTTTTTGCCTATTTCAGAGTTTCGCAGAAAAAGAATATCAAACGGAGTCCAAACGGAATGAAACCTTCGGGAACGTGATTTTCGGAACGAACATGATCCAGAGGACTTGGACCCTACGTCAAGAAAGCTACCAGGAAGCCACGAGGTAGGGGGCGCGCCTAACCCCCTGGGCGTGCCCTCCACCCTCGTGGGCCCCACGTTGCTCCACCGACGTACTCCTTCCTCCTATATATACCTACGTACCCCAAACGATCATAAACGGAGCCAAAAACCTAATTCCACCGCCGCAACCTTCTGTACCCGTGAGATCCCATCTTGGGGCATGTTCCGGAGCTCCGCCGGAGGGGGCATCGATCACGGAGGGCTTGAACATCAACACCATAGCCTCTCCGATGAAGTGTGAGTAGTTTACCTCAGACCTTCAGGTCCATAGTTATTAGCTAGATGGCTTCTTCTCTCTTTTTGGATCTCAATACAATGTTCTCCCCCTCTCTTGTGGAGATCTATTCGATGTAATCTTCTTTTGCGGTGTGTTTGTTGAGACCGATGAATTGTGGGTTTATGATCAAGTTTATCTATGAACAATATTTGAATCTTCTGAATTCTTTTATGTATGATTGGTTATCTTTGCAAGTCTCTTCGAATTATCAGTTTGGTTTGGCCTACTAGATTGATCTTTCTTGCAATGGGAGAAGTGCTTAGCTTTGGGTTCAATCTTGCGGTGTCCTTTCCCAGTGACAGTAGGGGCAGCAAGGCACGTATTGTATTGTTGCCATCAAGGATAACAAGATGGGGTTTATATCATATTGCATGAGTTTATCCCTCTACATCATGTCATTTTGCTTAAAGCGTTACTCTGTTCTTATGAACTTAATACTCTAGATGCATGCTGGATAGCAGTCGATGTGTGGAGTAATGGTAGTAGATGCAGGCAGGAGTCGGTCTACTTGTTTCGGACGTGATGCCTATATACATGATCATGCCTAGATATTCTCATAACTATGCTCAATTCCGTTAATTGTTCAATAGTAATTTGTTCACCCACCGTAAATACTTATGCTCTCGAGAGAAGCCACTAGTGAAACCTATGGCCCCCGGGTCTATTTTCCATCATATTAATCTTCCAACACTTAGCTATTTCCGTTGCCTTTAATTTTACTTTGCATCTTTATCACAAAAATACCAAAAATATTATCTTATCATATCTATCAGATCTCACTCTCGTAAGTGACCGTGTAGGGATTGACAACCCCTTATCGCGTTGGTTGCGAGGATTTATTTGTTTGTGTAGGTGCGAGGGACTCGTGTGTAGCCTCCTACTGGATTGATACCTTGGTTCTCAAAAACTGAGGGAAATACTTACGCTACTTTGCTGCATCACCCTTTCCTCTTCAAGGGAAAACCAACGCAGTGCTCAAGAGGTAGCACTCCCCAAAGAGGGACGAGCAAGAAGAAATAATCTCAGGGCTAGAAATAACTAGAAGAGCCGATTTACCGACAACTCCTTCATGAGCATAATGAGACCTAGCCACAAACAGCATGTAGGGTTATTACCGGATGATGTTTCCCGGGGCCCGAAGCTGTCTAAATCCTTGTCTTGCGTGTTGCGTCTCTCGATTCCGCTCAACCCCTCTCAAGCTACCACATAGATGCGTTGGCCTCACGACTAAGTCCTCACACTAGGACATCTGCCATGACAATTCCACGACAACAACAGTCTGCAACTCGGCGATATCTGTCTGTTTGAATTGAAGAAAAACAAGAGGAAGCTTACCATGAAGGTCCATATCATTCCCAGCAAGCAGCGTTAACTTGCAGTACTGGAAGAGAAAATGATCGAACCTATGCGTTGCTACTTTGTACTAGGTTCTTTGGCTTGTTTTGTACTCTGAAATAAACTATGGGTATGGTTTGTCTTACCAAAATTCAGCGGCGTTTACCGAATTTGGGCAAAGAATCTGGCCTGCTCCTCTCTATCTGCTTTTGCACAAGTACGTGGCCCTGAGGAGACTGGGAGCTTGTTTTCTTGCTTGTTCACGGTGGTCGTAGCAATGTAGAATGCCTCGATAGGGAAATAATTTAGCATGTACACATAACAAATATCAATCATGTCATGAAAAATCTGAAAATAATTTAGCATGTACACATAACAAATATCAATCATGTCATGAAAAATCAAAAGTAAATTTGTACCACAACTTTGGAAACAACAATATCAAATCTACCGTTGATTGTGTTAATGGGCCAAATTTATGGCCCGATCTAAAATGGGCACTCCCTCCGTTCTCAAAAGGACGGCATATATTTTTTGGCTTAAGTCAAGTGGTACAAAGTTTGACCAATTTTTTAAGAAAATTTATCAAAACTATAATATCAAATTAGAACTCCATCAGTTTTGTTTTATTAGGATCCCTCTTATTTTGGCCAAATTTTGACCATGAATTTAACTATAAAATGTAATCTAATCACAAAAATATACAGTGGATAATCTCTTTCAAATAAGAAAACAAGAATATAGTTTCTATACCATATACTTCATTTTTTGTATTTAAATAGATAGTCAAAGTTGGATCCCCAAAAATAAGGAAGCCTAATAAATCCAGATGGTAAGAGTATCGTTAAATGCATAATAAAATATAATTTTATATTATACATATTTGGTATTGTAGTCGTTGGTAGTTTTTCCTACAAATTTGGTCAAACTTTACACCATTCGAGTTGAGCAAAAAGTTATATGCCTTCGTTTTCAGAATGAAGGGAGTACTATTCATAACAGTATTCAATTATTATTCTTTGTATGTAGAGTTGTAGGTCTAATTTAAATCAAATTGGGTGACATAGTAGAGAAATGTTTTATGTATGTGGAAAACTAATTTCACATTTTGAAATGCGTGTAGGGTGTATTTTGGGTGATAGGTGCATCATTAGCACCACAAGTGGGTGCACCAGATAGTTTCCCCCTCAATCGGCCTGCATGTTCTCGCTGTTCCCCAAACTCCTATCCTCCATCACAGACGTCAGACGCCTCCCTCTCTTTAAGGCCCCCGGGACCACCGCCAATTGCAATCCACCTCCAACACCGCGCGATGCCTTCACTTGTGGAGGCGTGTCATTCTGGGGTTCTCCCGGTGCTCTAGGGAGAACAATGGTTTTTCCGCAAAGGAGTCAGATCTATTATTAAAGTTCATCGGAAATACAAAGTACCCAAACATAATAAAACTTACATAGGTCCCTAGACCATTGTCGCAGCCAGAATAAATTGTTGACGCCCCGCTGTCGTCGCTCTCATACCGGAGCCGGCCTAACCTTGTCGATGACAGCCGGTAAGTCTTCATGCACGTGACCTAAGTACCATCGCAGTCGTTGCTGTTGAACCCCTGAATCGATATGAAGAACCTGCCACAAAATTTTGCAACTGCGTTCGCACGAAAAGAAACCCTAACCTCTCCACCCCAGAAGCTGGAAGGAATCTACACTAGAGTCGGTCTAATCTGTCTCGAAGAACGTAGAGCATCAGAGCTTGGAAGATTGATTCAAACAAGAAGCACCGCCATCCGTCCGAGCACCAGCGTTGCAAGGACTAAAACCCTAACCTATCTACTAGTTGAAGCCGAGGCACCATGATTTTCCTCCCCACCATCGGTCACCAGACAGCGGGGCGGAGGGGAGATGAATCCACATGCTCACCGATGGAGATCAAGGGAAGGAAGGCTTTGCCTTAGTCGTCTTGTGAGGGGGGAGAATGTTGTGAATTCCTAAACCATGTAACTATGTTTGGTTTGAGTCTAGGATTGGCCTGCCAAAGTTTTGGGGAAGCTCATCAGTTGGCAAATATTGTCAAAAGAAATTAAACTAAGGTGGACAAAAATACATGGCTTGAGACAAGATTGGCCACACCTCTTCTCGGTGAGCTCCCCCTTCCATTACGTTCCCATGTCACAAGATTGGCCACACCTCTTCTCGAAAAGCGAATTGAAGATGGATGTTGTAATCCATCTTCAATTCGCTTTTCTTTGCCCTCTCGATAGCTTACTTGGATTCTATTGCTATTTCTGTCCTTTCGCACCCAATGACATGGTCGTTCCCCCCATGTACCATTACTTGAATGAAACGAGAGTATAGGGGGGGTCGCATGCCAAGCACGTCCAACGAGATCAAAAGTAGATATTTAACCTTAATTATTACATCTCAATGGGAAATCCAAAGTGATCACAGAGCCAAAACAAGGAAACTATAAAATAAGGAGCGCACACTGAAAGAACTAGCTTGAAAAACGTTCTTATATTATGGGAAGGAGGGAGTAGCATATAAATGTAGGCTCTCCAGTCACAAGAACCAACGACATATGCACCTCTTATCTTCCTCAAAGGAGACTAATTTGGTGGAAAAGGGAGCTTGAGCTTGAGCGGTGTGTCTGGGGACTGAGAGTTTGGATTTCTAGAGATCAGATCCTCTTGGGGACGACATTGGCGCAACTCGAGACCTGTCCACAGTAGCTAAGAATCTAAAGAAAGGTCAGCAATCCAGGATTGTCCTAATGCACCTTTAATGCATGTAAGGATCATTCACCCCACCATCAGGCTGAAAGGAGCCTGGTGGGTGGAAGGGGTAATAGCATAAAACTACTATAATTCGGCTAGGGTTTTAGAAAACCACCAATTTTTTCCGCTGATAACTATCAAGTCCGGGGTTGTTGTTTCAAAAGACCCAAATACTCCAATGCTTCAACATCAATCTGGTTTATCATAGGTCATGCCCGCAACTAAACAAACTGTCTGTTTGACCGTTAACTGACATATGGGGACCACATGTTAGTGTCTCTTTCTTATTTCTTTTCTCCTCTCTTCCTTCCGTCTCCTCTCTCCCCACCAGAGACTATCGTGCGGTGATACGTCTCCAACATATCTATAATTTTTGATTGTTCCATGCTATTATATTATCTGTTTTGGATGTTTTATATGCATTAATAAGCTATTTTATATGATTTTTGAGACTAACCTATTAACCTAGAGCCCCGACCTCGTGGGCCCCTCGGTGACCCCCTGACCTAGATCTTCCTCCTATCTATTCTCAAATATCCCAAGAACTTCTGGGGGAGCCACCAAACCACTTTTCCACCACCGCAACCTTCTGTACCCGTGAGATCCCATCTAGGGGCCTTTTCTAGCATCCTGTCAGAGGGGGATTCGATCACAGAGGGCTTCTACATCAACACCATTGCCTCTCCGATGAAGCGTGAGTAATTTACCACAGACCTACGGGTTCATAGCTAGTATCTAGATGGCTTCTTCTCTCTCTTTGATTCTCAATACAAAGTTCTCCTCGGTGTTCTTAGAGATCTATTCGATGTAATACTCTTTTGCGGTGTGTTTGCCGAGATCCGATGAATTGTGGATTTATGAACAGCTTATCTATGAATATTATTTGAATCTTCTCTAAATTAGTATATGCATGATTTGATATCTTTGCAAGTCTCTTCGAACTATCGATTTGGTTTGGCCAACTAGATTGGTTTTTCTTGCAATGGGAGAGCTGCTTAGATTTGGGTTCAATCTTGCGGTGCTCGATCCTAGTGACAAAAGGGGAACCGACACGTATTGTATTGTTGCCATCGAGGATAAAAAGATGGGGTTTTCCTCATGTTGCTTGAGTTAATTCCTCTGAATCATGTCATCTTGCCTAATGCGTTACTCAGTTCTTATGAACTTAATACTCTAGATGCATGCTGGATAGCGGTCGATGTGTGGAGTAATAGTAGTAGATGTAGAATCATTTCGGTCTACTTGACACGGACGTGATGCCTATATTCATGATCATTTCCTTAGATATCGTCATAACTTTGCGCTTTTCTATCAGTTGCTCGGCAGTAATTTGTTCACCCACCGTATTATTTTCTATCTTGAGAGAAGCCTCTAGTGAAACCTATGGCCCCCGGGTCTATTTTCCATCATATAAGTTTCCGATCTACAATCTTAGTTTCCTATTTACTTTCTTTGCAATCTTTTACTTTCCGTTCCATAAACCAAAAATACCAAAAATATTACTTCACCGTTCTATATCAGATCTCACGTTGCAAATAACCGTGAAGGGATTGACAACCCCTTTATCGCGTTGGGTGCAAGTTGGTGTTTGTTTGTGCAGGTATTCGGTGGCTTGCGCGTTGTCTCCTACTGGATTGATACCTTCGTTCTCAAAAGCTGAGGGAAATACTTACTCTACATTGCTGCATCCCCCTTTCCTCTTTAAGGGAAAAACCAACACAAGCTCAAGAGGCAGCATGCGGCCATGGCCCCAAGCCACCTGGGCCCGCACCACCGCCTAAAGCCACGTCCGCCCGCCTCTCCTTCCACGCCCTTCGAGCCTCGCCTCCGCGTCGGCCAAGCTGCCACTACCTCCAACTGGCGGGCGCCGCCTGTACCAAGCACGTCGAGCTACTTAGCTGCTTTACCCACCGCGAGTTGGCACAAGGAGGAGAGAAGAGGGAGAAGCCGCACGACAGGGAGCACACCACGGCTGCGGGCACGGCTCGCCAGCCTAAGGAGGCGGTCGTAGGCATGCACGCTCCACCATGGATTGGTTGGGGCCGGACGGGAGGCCCACCCCGCGCACAATGGGCGACAGCGGGCGACGGAAGTGAGCTCTACGACGACGCCATGGCTGGTGGCCGACGAGCTCCACACGGTGTGGCTGCTGGCTGGCGCAGCTCCTGCCGTTCTGGAGCACAGGGACGGGGGACCCGATTGCTTTCCAAAAAAGTTACAGGGACCTTATTGCTTTTTGAAAAATATAGGGACCCAATTGCTTTTTTAAAAGAGTGTTGGAAATATGCCCTAGAGGCAATAATATTTGTTTTATTATATTTCCATATTCATAATTAAAGAGTTTATATTCTATGATATAACTGGTATGATCCTGGAATATTCGATTTAGTGGAAAACTCATATGCACGTGTGGAATGATAAACGATAAAATAAAAGGTTCCTAGCCTCTCCTCTAAGACTCGTTCAAGTATTGTTGGTGATCACGTTTTTCGGATCTTATTATATCGTTTATGTTGTGGAACGTAGTAATTTGAAAAAAAAATCCTACGCACACGCAAGATCATGGTGATGCATAGCAACAACAGGGGAGAGTGTTGTCCACGTACCCTCATAGACCAAAAGCGGAAGCATTAGCACAACGCGGTTGATGTAGTCGTACGTCTTCACGATCCGACCGATCCAAGTACCGAACGTACGGCACCTCCGAGTTCAGCACACGTTCAGCTTGATGATGTCCCGCGAACTCCGATCCAGCAGAGCTTCACGGGAGAGTTCCGTCAGCACGATGGCGTGATGATGGTGATGATGTTGCTACCGACGCAGGGCTTTGCCTAAGCACCGCTACGATATGACCGACGTGGAATATGGTGGAGGGGGGCACCGCACACGGCTAAGAGATCAAGAGATCAATTGTTGTGTCTATGGGGTGCCCCCCTCCTCCGTATATAAAGGAGCAAGGGGAGGAGGGGGCGGCCAAGGAGGAGGAGGCGCGAACATACGTTAATGATGATGGTCATGCCCTTTCCTAGTCCTAGTAGGAGAGGGGAAGGAAGGGGTGGAGAAGAAGAAGGAAAGGGGGGGCCGGCCGCCTAGTCCAATTCGGTTTGGTCTAGGGGGGCCACGCGCCCCTAGCTGGCCGCCTCTCCTCTTCCTCCTCTTGGGCCCATAAGGCCCAATAGCTTCCCCGGGGGGTTTCGGTAACCCCCCGGTACTCCGGTATATGCCCGAAACCTCCCGGAACACTTCCGGTGTCCGAACATAGTCGTCCAATATATCGATCTTTATGTCTCGGCCACTTCGAGACTCCTCGTGATGTCTGTGATCACATCCGGGACTCCGAACTACCTTCGGTACATCAAAACACAAAAACTCATAATACCGACCGTCACCAAACTTTAAGCGTGCGGACCCTACGGGTTTGAGAACTATGTAGACATGACCGAGACACGTCTCCGGTCAATAACCAATAGCGGAACCTGGATTCTCATATTGGTTCCCACATATTCTACGAAGATCTTTATCGGTCAAACCGCATAACAACATACGTTGTTCCCTTTGTCATCGGTATGTTACTTGCCCGAGATTCGATCGTCGGTATCTCAATACCTAGTTCAATCTCGTTACCGGCAAGTCTCTTTACTCGTTTCGTAATACATCATCCAGAACTAACTTATTAGTTACAACGCTGCAAGGCTTATGGTGATGTGCATTACCGAGAGGGCCCAGAGATACCTGTCCGACAATCGGAGTGACAAATCCTAATCTCGAAATACGCCAACTCAACAAGTACCTTCGGAGACACCTGTAGAGCACCTTTATAATCACCCAGTTACGTTGTGACGTTTGGTAGCACACAAAATGTTCCTCCGATAAACAGGAGTTGCATAATCTCATAGTCATAGGAACATGTATAAGTCATGAAGAAAGCAATAGCAACATACTAAACGATCAAGTGCTAAGCTAACGGAATGGGTCAAGTCAATCACATCATTCTCCTAATGATGTGATCCCGTTTATCAAATGACAACTCATGTCTATGGCTAGGAAACTTAACCATCTTTGATCAACGAGCTAGTCAAGTAGAGGCATACTAGTGACACTCTGTTTGTCTATGTATTCACACATGTATTATGTTTCCGGTTAATACAATTCTAGCATGAATAATAAACATTTATCATGATATAAGGAAATAAATAATAACTTTATTATTGCCTCTAGGGCATATTTCCTTCAGTTTAGTGTAACGATGATCCTAAAACAACATTGAGATTATGACGTTGGAAGAACGATCATATTGAACCGATTCAATCTTGTTTGTTATGAATTGACTAAATATCATCTACATTCAATTGTAATAACACGGAGTGTTAACATGTCATATTGCTCCTTATACCATGAGAGTATCGTGGTAAGTCCTTACCGTACGGTGGACTTTGGGGTTGCTCAAACGTCACCTGTAACACGGTGATCATAACGACAACTTACGGGTTCATTGGAAAGTTTGACAAGTGGCCGGATAGCTCGAGAATGGGATTTGCTCCTCTAACGATGGAGAGATATTCTTAGGGACCTCTTGGTGTGAAGGCATCAATCATCGTATGGCCAGACACATAGGACTTCGTCACGGGGATGCCAGAACACAATAACGAGAAAGAGGAACAAAACCCGTAACGAGGATTTCGGTATAGTGGAGCATAGTGATGACTCAGGAGGATACTGATGCATCCCGGGTTTTGTGAAGTATCGGGAAGCAAAAGGGGACATCACATGATAACCTAAGGTTCACTCAAATATCATTCGTGTACTCATAGGGACCGATACAGACGTCCACGGTCCCGGTGCGAGTCATTGAACGAATGGTTTTGTTCATGTCTATGAGTTACCGAGCCTATGGGGTCACAAGCTTAAGGCAATCACGATCTGCTGAGTGTTAGTAGGACGGGAGTCAAGAGAATATATTTGTGGAATTGTTTCATGAATATTTGGAATAGTTCCGAGAGGATCCGGCAGCGTTTCTGGGTCACCGGAAGGGTTTAGGAGTGTATCGGGTAATACGGAGTATTACCGATAAATTTTATATATGTGGAAATTTCTTACGAAGACGTTAAATAAATAAATAAATAAATATATATATATATATATATATATATATATAATGGTCTAGAGGTATTTAGAATATTTTACATTTAATTTAAATATCAACGGGCCTTAAAAGGCCAAGAGGTGGAAGGCAACTTGGGCTACAAAGGTGAAGGAAATATGCCCTAGAGGCAATAATAAAGTTATTATTTATTTCCTCATATCATGATAAATGTTTATTATTCATGCTAGAATTGTATTAACCGGAAACATGATACATGTGTGAATACATAGACAAACATAGTGTCACTAGTATGCCTCTACTTGACTAGCTCGTTAATCGAAGATGGTTGAGTTTCCTAGCCATGGACATGAGTTGTCATTTGATTAACGAGATCACATCATTAGGAGAATGATGTGATTGACTAGACCCATTCCGTTAGCTTAGCACTTGATCGTTTAGTATGTTGCTATTGCTTTCTTCATGACTTATACATGTTCCTATGACTGTGAGATTATGCAACTCTCGTTTACCGAAGGAACACTTTGTGTGCTACCGAACGTCACAACGTAACTGGGTGACTATAAAGGTGCTCTACAGGTGTCTCCGAAGGTACTTGTTGAGTTGGCGTATTTCAAGATTAGGATTTGTCACTCCGATTGTCAGAGAGGTATCTCTGGGCCCTCTCGGTAATGCACATCACTATAAGCCTTGCAAGCATTGTAACTAATGAGTTAGTTGCGAGATGATGTATTACGGAACGAGTAAAGAGACTTGCCTGTAACGAGATTGAACTAGGTAAGTAACATACCGATGACAAAGGGAACAACGTATGTCCTTATGCGGTTTGACCGATAAAGATCTTCATAGAATATGAGGGAGCCAATATGAGCATCCAGGTTCTGCTATTGGTTATTGACCGGAGACGTGTCTCGGACATGTCTACATAGTTCTCGAACCCGTAGGGTCCGCACGCTTAATGTTTGGTGACGATCGATATTATGAGTTTTTGTGTTTTGATGTACCGAAGGTAGTTCGGAGTCCCAGATATGATCACTGACATGACGAGGAGTCTCGAAATGGTCGAGACGTAAAGATCGATATATTGGACCACTATGTTCGGACACCGGAAAGGTTCCGGGAGGTTTCGGACATTTACCGGAGTACCGGGGGTTACAGGAACCCCCCGGGGAGCTAATTGGGTCTCATGGGCCTTAGTGGGAGAAGAGGAGGGGCGGCCAGGGCAGCTGCACGGCCCCTCCCCCATCTAGTCCGAGTTGGACAAGGGGGGGGGGGGACGGCGCCCCCCTTTTTCCTTCTCCTTCTCTCTCCGTTCCTTCCCTCTCCTACTCCAACAAGGAAAAGGAGGAGTCCTACTACCGGTGGGAGTAGGAAACCCCCTTGGCGCGCCCTCCTCCTGGCCAGCCGCCTCCCCCTTGCTCCTTTATATACGGGGCAGGGGGGCACCTCTAGACACAACAATTGATCTCTTGAGCTCTTAGCCGTGTGCGGTGCCCCCTCCACCATATTCCACCTCGATCATATCATAGCGGTGCTTAGGCGAAGCCCTGCGTCGGTAGCAACATCATCACCGTCATCACACCGTCGTGCTGACGGAACTCTCCCATGAAGCTCTGCTGGATCGGAGTTCGCGGGATGTCATCGAGCTGAACGTGTGCTGAACTCGGAGGTGCGGTACGTTCGGTACTTGGATCGGTCGGATCGTGAAGACGTACGACTACATCAACCGTGTTGTGCTAACGCTTCCGCTTTCGGTCTACGAGGGTACGTGGACAACACTCTCCCCTCTCGTTGCTATGCATCACCATGATCTTAACAGAGTGTTTATTATTCCTTATATCATGATAAATGTTTATTATTCATGCTAGAATTATATTAACCGGAAACATGATGCATGTGTGAATACATAGACAAACAGAGTGTCACTAGTATGCCTCTACTTGACTACCTCATTAATCAAAGATGGTTATGTTTCCTGGCCATAGACATGAGTTGTCATTTGATTAACAAGATCACATCATTAGGAGAATGATGTGATTGACTTGACCCATTCTGTTAGCTTAGCACTTGATCGTTTAGTATGTTGCTATTGCTTTCTTCATGACTTATACATGTTCCTATGACTATGAGATTATGCAACTCCCGTTTACCAGAGGAACACTTTGTGTGCTACCAAATGTCACAACGTAACTGGGTGATTATAAAGGTGCTCTACAGGTGTCTCCGAAGGGACTTGTTGGGTTGGCGTATTTCGAGATTAGGATTTGTCACTCCGATTATCGGAGAGGTATCTCTGGGCCCACTCGGTAATGCACATCACTATAAGCCTTGCAAGCATTGTAACTAATGAGTTAGTTGCGAGATGATTTATTATGGAACGAGTAAAGAGACTTGCCGGTAACGAGATTGAACTAGGTATTGAGATACAACGATCGAATCTCGGGCAAGTAACACACCGATGACAAAGGGAACAACGTATATTGTTATGCGGTTTGACCGATAAAGATCTTCGTAGAATATGTAGGAGCCAATATGAGCATCCAGATTCCGCTATTGGTTATTGACCGGAGACGTGTCTCGGTCATGTCTACGTAGTTCTCGAACCCGTAGGGTCCGCATGCTTAAAGTTTGGTGACGATCGGTATTATGAGTTTTTGTGTTTTGATGTACCGAAGGTTGTTCGGAGTCCCGGATATGATCACGGACATGACGAGGAGTCTCGAAATGGTCGAGACGTAAAGATCGATATATTGGACGACTATGTTCGGACACCCGAAAGGTTCCGGGAGGTTTCGGACATTTAGCGGAGTACCGGGGGGTTACCGGAACCCCCCAGGCAGTTAATTGGGCCTCATGGTACTTAGTGGGAGAAGAGGAGGGGCGGCCAGGGCAGCCGCGCCCCCCCTCCCCTCTAGTCCGAATTGGACAAGGAGGGGGGCGGTGCCCCCGTTTTTCCTTCTCCTTCTCTCTCCCTTCCTTCCCTCTCCTACTCCAACAAGGAAAAGGAGGAGTCCTACTTCCGGTGGGAGTAGGAGTCCCCCCTTGGCGTGCCCTCCCTTGCTCCTTTATATACGGGGGCAGGGGGGCACCTCTAGACACAACAATTGATCTCTTGATCTCTTAGTCGTGTGCGGTGCCCCCTCCACCATATTCCACCTCGATCATATCGTAGCGGTGCTTAGGCAAAGCTCTGCGTCGGTAGCAACATCATCACCATCATCATGCCGTCATGCTGACGGAACTCTCCCGTGAAGCTCTACTGGATCGGAGTTCGCGGGACGTCATCGAGCTGAACGTGTGCTGAACTCGGAGGTGCCGTACGTTCGGTACTTGTATCGGTCGGATCGTGAAGACGTACGACTACATCAACCGCGTTGTGCTAACGCTTTCGATTTCGGTCTACGAGGGTACATGGACAGCACTCTCCCCTCTCGTTCCTATGCATCACCATGATCTTGCGTGTACGTACGATTTTTTTGAAATTACTATGTTCCCCAACAGTGGCTTCCGAGCCAGGTTTTATGCGTAGATGTTATATGCATGAGTAGAACACAAGTGAGTCGTGGGCGATACAAGTCATACTGCTTACCAGCATGTCACAATTTGGATCGGCGGTATTGTTGGATGAAGCGGCCCGAACTGACATTACGCGTACGCTTACGCGAGACTGGTTCTACCGACGTGCTTTGCACACAGGTGGCTGGCGGGTGTCAGTTTCTCCAACTTTAGTTGAACCAAGTGTGGCTACGCCCGGTCCTTGAGAAGGTTAAAACAACACTAACTTGACGAACTATCGTTGTGGTTGTGATGCATAGGTAAGAACGGTTCTTGCTCAGCCCGTAGCAGCCAAGTAAAACTGGCAACAACAAAGTAGAGGACGTCTAACTTGTTTTTGCAGGGCATGTTGTGATGTGATATGGTCAAGGCATGATGCTCTATTTTATTGTATGAGATGATCATGTTTCGTAACCGAGTTATCGGCAACTGGCAGGAGCCATATGGTTGTCGCTTCATTGTATGCAATGCAATCGCCCTGTAATTGCTTTACTTTATCACTAAGCGGTAGCGATAGTCGTAGAAGCAATAGTTGGCGAGACGACAACGATGCTACAATGGAGATCAAGGTGTCGCGCCGGTGACGATGGTGATCATGACGGTGCTTCGGAGATGGAGATCACAAGCACAAGATGATGATGGCCATATCATATCACTTATATTGATTGCATGTGATGTTTATCTTTTATGCATCTTATTCTGCTTAGATCGACGGTAGCATTATAAGATGAACTCTCATTAAATTTCAAGATAAAAGTGTTCTCCCTGAGTATGCACCATTGCCAAAGTTCGTCGTGCCGAGACACCACGTGATGATCGAGTGTGATAGGCTCTACGTTCATCTACAACGGGTGCAAGCCAATTTTGCACACGCAGAATACTCGGGTTAAACTTGACGAGCCTAGCATATGCAGATATGGCCTCGGAACACTGAGACCGAAAGGTCGAGCGTGAATCATATAGTAGATATGATCAACATAGTGATGTTCACCATTGAAAACTACTCCATCTCACATGATGATCGGATATGGTTTAGTTGATTTGGATCACGCGATCACTTAGATGATTAGAGGGATGTCTATCTAAGTGGGAGTTCTTAAGTAATATGATTAATTGAACTAAAATTTATCATAAACTTAGTACCTGATAGTATTTTGCTTGTCTATGTTGATTGTGGATAGATGGCCAGTGCTGTTGTTCCGTTAAATTTTAATGCGTTCCTTGAGAAGCAAAGTTGAAAGATGATGGTAGCAATTACACGGACTGGGTCCGTAACTTGAGGATTATCCTCATTGCTGCACATAAGAGTTACGTCCTGGAAGCACCGCTAGGTGTACCACCTGCACCGGCAACTATAGACATTGTGAATGCCCGGTTGCGTGTTGATGACTACTCGATAGTTCAGTGTGCCATGCTTTACGGCTTAGAACCGGGACTTCAACGAAGTTTTGAACGTCATGGAGCATATGAGATGTTCCAGGAGTTGAAGTTAATATTTCAAGCAAATGCCCAGAGTGAGAGATATGAAGTCTGCAATAAGTTCTATAGCTGCAAAATGAAGGAGAATAGCTCTGTCAGTGAGCATATACTCAGAATGTCTGGGTACTGCAACCACTTGATTCAACTGGGAGTTAATCTTCCAGATGATAGTGTCATTGACAGAATTCTTCAATCACTGCCACCAAGCTACAAGAGCTTCGTGATGAACTATAATATGCAAGGGATGGATAAGACAATTCCCGAGCTCTTCGCAATGCTAAAGGCTGCGGAGGTAGAAATCAAGAAGGAGCATCAAGTGTTGATGGTCAACAAGACCACCAGTTTCAAGAAAAAGGGAAAAGGGAAAAAGAAGGGGAACTTCAAGAAGAACAGCAAACAAGTTGCTGCTCAAGATAAGAAACCCAAGTCTGGACCTAAGCCTGAGACTGAGTGCTTCTACTGCAAGCAGACTGGTCACTGGAAGCGGAACTGCCCCAAGTATTTGGCGGATAACAAGGATGGCAAGGTGAACAAAGGTATATGTGATATACATGTTATTGATGTGTACCTTACGAGAGCTCGCAGTAGCACCTGGGTATTTGATACTGGTTCTGTTGCTAATATTTGCAACTCGAAACAGGGACTACGGATTAAGTGAAGACTGGCTAAGGACGAGGTGACGATGCGCGTGGGAAATGGTTCCAAAGTTGATGTGATCGCCGTCGGCACGCTACCTCTACATCTACCTTCGGGATTAGTTTTAGACCTAAATAATTGTTATTTGGTGCCAGCGTTAAGCATGAACATTATATCTGGATCTTATTTGATGCGAGACGGTTATTCATTTAAATATGACAATAATGGTTGTTCTATTTATATGAGTAATATCTTTTATATGCACCCTTGAAGAGTGGTCTATTTTTGTTGAATCTCGATAGTAGTGATACGCATATTCATAATGTTGAAGCCAAAAGATGCAGAGTTGATAATGATAGTGCAACTTATTTGTGGCACTGCCGTTTGGGTCATATTGGTGTAAAGCGCATGAAGAAACTCCATACTGATGGACTTTTGGAATCACTTGATTATGAATCACTTGGTACTTGCAAACCATGCCTTATGGGAAAGATGACTAAAACGCCGTTCTCCGGAACAATGGAGCGAGCAACAGATTTGTTGGAGATCATACATACTGATGTATGTGGTCCGATGAATATTGAGGCTCACGGCGGGTATCGTTATTTTCTCATCTTCACAGATGATTTGAGCAGATATGGGTATATCTACTTAATGAAACATAAGTCTGAAACATTTGAAAAGTTCAAAGAATTTCAGAGTGAAGTGGAAAATCATCGTACCAAGAAAATAAAGTTTCTACAATCTGATCGTGGAGGAGAATATTTGAGTTACGAGTTTGGTCTACATTTGAAACAATGCGGAATAGTTTCGCAACTCACGCCACCGGGAACACCACAGCGTAATGGTGTGTCCGAACGTCGTCATCGTACTTTACAAGATATGGTGCGATCTATGATGTCTCTTACTGATTTACCGCTACCGTTTTGGGGTTATGCTTTAGAGACGGCTGCATTCACGTTAAATAGGGCACCATTGAAATCCGTTGAGAGGACGCCTTATGAACTGTGGTTTGGCAAGAAACCAAAGTTGTCATTTCTTGAAGTTTGGGGTTGCGATGCTTATGTGAAAAAGCTTCAACCTGATAAGCTCGAACCCAAATCGGAGAAATGTGTCTTCATAGGATACCCAAAGGAAACTGTTGGGTACACCTTCTATCACAGATCTGAAGGCAAGACATTCGTTGCTAAAAATGTATCCTTTCTAGAGAAGGAGTTTCTCTCGAAATAAGTGAGTGGGAGGAAAGTAGAACTTGATGAGGTAACTGTACCTGCTCCCTTATTGGAAAGTAGTTCATCACAGAAACCGGTTCCTGTGACATCTACACCAATTAGTGAGGAAGCTAATGATATTGATCATGAAACTTCAGATCAAGTTGCTACTAAACCTCGTTGGTCAACCAGAGTAAGATCCGCACCAGAGTGGTACGGTAATCCTATTCTGGAGGTCATGTTACTTGACCAAGGCGAACCTACGAACTATGAAGAAGCGATGGTGAGCCTAGATTCCGCAAAATGGCTTGAGGCCATGAAATCTGAGATGGGATCCATGTATGAGAACAAAGTGTGGACTTTGGTTGACTTGCCCGATGATCAGCAAGCCATTGAGAATAAATGGATCTTCAAGAGGAAGACTGACGCTGGCGGTAATGTTACTGTTTACAAAGCTCAACTTGTTGTGAAAGGTTTTCGACATGTTCAAGGGGTTGACTACGATGAGACTTTCTCACCCGTAGCGATGCTTAAGTCTGTCCGAATCATGTTAGCAATTGCGCATTTTATGATTATGAAATTTGGCAAATGGATGTCAAAACTGCATTCCTGAATGGATTTCTGGAAGAAGAGTTGTATATGATGCAACCAAAAGGTTTTGTCGATCCAAAGTGTGCAAACTCCAGCGATCCATTTATGGACTGGTACAAGCCTCTCAGAGTTGGAATAAGCATTTTGATAGTGTGATCAAAGCATATGGTTTTATACAGACTTTTGGAGAAGCCTGTATTTACAAGAAAGTGAGTGGGAGCTCTTTAGCATTTCTAATTTATATGTGGATGGCATATTGCTGATTGGAAATGATATAGAATTTCTGGATAGCATAAAAGGATACTTGAATAAGAGTTTTTCAATGAAGGACCTTGGTGAAGCTGCTTACATATTGGGCATCAAGATCTATAGAAATAGATCAAGACGCTTGATAGAACTTTCACAAAGCACATACCTTGACAAAGTTTTGAAAAAGTTCAAAATAGATCAAGCAAAGAAAGGGTTCTTGCCTGTGTTACAAGGTGTGAAGTTGAGTCAGACACAATGCCCGACCACTTCAGAAGATAGAGAGAAAATGAAAGATGTTCCCTATGCTTCAACCATAGGCTCTATCATGTATGCAATGCTGTGTACCAGACCTGATGTGTGCCTTACGTCGATGCAAGCTTTGACACTGATCCGGACGATTCTAAAACGCAAACCGGATACGTGTTTATATTGAACGGTGGAGTTGTCAGTTGGTGCAGTTCTAAACAAAGCGTCGTGGCGGGATCTACATGTTAAGCGGAGTACATAGCTGCTTCGGAAGCAGCAAATGAAGGAGTCTGGATGAAGGAGTTAATATCCGATCTAGGTGTCATACCTAGTGCATCGGGTCCAATGAAAATCTTTTGTGACAATACTGGTGCAATTGCCTTGGCAATGGAATCCAGATTTCACAAGAGAACCAAGCACATCAAGAGACGCTTCAATTCCATCCGGGACCAATTCCAGGTGGGAGACATACAGATTTGCAAGATACATACGGATCTGAATGTTGCAGACCCGTTGACTAAGCCTCTTCCACGAGCAAAACATGATCAGCACCAAGACTCCATGGGTGTTAGAATCATTACTATGTAATATAGATTATTGACTCTCGTGCAAGTGGGAGACAGAAGAAAATATGCCCTAGAGGCAATAATAAAGTTATTATTTATTTCCTCATATCATGATAAATGTTTATTATTCATGCTAGAATTGTATTAACCAGAAACATGATACATGTGTGAATACATAGACAAACATAGTGTCAGTAGTATGCCTCTACTTGACTAGCTCGTTAATCGAAGATGGTTGAGTTTCCTAGCCATGGACATGAGTTGTCATTTGATTAATGAGATCACATCATTAGGAGAATGATGTGATTGACTAGACCCATTCTGTTAGCTTAGCACTTGATCGTTTAGTATGTTGCTATTGCTTTCTTCATGACTTATACATGTTCCTATGACTATGAGATTATGCAACTCTCGTTTACTGAAGGAACACTTTGTGTGCTACCAAACGTCACAACGTAACTGGGTGATTATAAAGGTGCTCTACAGGTGTCTCCGAAGGTACTTGTTGAGTTGGCGTATCTCAAGATTAGGATTTGTCACTCCGATTGTCGGAGAGGTATCTCTGGGCCCTCTCGGTAAAGCACATCACTATAAGCCTTGCAAGCATTGTAACTAATGAGTTAGTTGCGAGATAATGTATTACGGAACGAGTAAAGAGACTTGCCTGTAACGAGATTGAACTAGGTATTGAGATACCGACGATCGAATCTCGGGCAAGTAACATACCGATGACAAAGGGAACAACGTATGTCGTTATGCGGTTTGACCGATAAAGATCTTCATAGAATATGCGGGAGCCAATATGAGCATCCAGGTTCTGTTATTGGTTATTGACCGGAGACGTGTCTCGGTCATGTCTACAAAGTTCTCGAAACCGTAGGGTCCGCACGCTTAAAGTTTGGTGACGATCGATATTATGAGTTTTTGTGTTTTGATGTACCGAAGGTAGTTCGGAGTCCCAGATATGATCACTGACATGACGAGGAGTCTCGAAATGGTCGAGACGTAAAGATCGATATATTGGACCACTATGTTCGGACACCGGAAAGGTTCCGGGAGGTTTCGGACAATTACCGGAGTACCGGGGGTTACAGGAACCGCCCGGGGAGCTAATTGGGTCTCATGGGCCTTAGTGGGAGAAGAGGAGGGGCGGCCAGGGCAGCCGCGCATCCCCTCCCCCATCTAGTCCAAGTTGGACAAGGGGGGCGGCGCCCCCCTTTTTCCTTCTCCTTCTCTCTCCGTTCCTTCCCTCTCCTACTCCAACAAGGAAAAGGAGGAGTCCAACTCCCGGTGGGAGTAGGAAACCCCCTTAGCGCGCCCTCCTCCTGGCCAGCCGCCTCCCCCTTGCTCCTTTATATAAGGGCCAGGGGGGCACCTCTAGATACAACAATTGATCTCTTGATCTCTTAGCCGTGTGCGGTATCCCCCTCCACCATATTCCACCTCGATCATATCATAGCGGTGCTTAGGCGAAGCCCTGCGTCGGTAGCAACATCATCACCGTCATCACACCGTCGTGCTGACAGAACTCTCCCATGAAGCTCTGCTGGATCGGAGTTCGCGGGACGTCATCGAGCTGAACGTGTGCTGAACTCGGAGGTGCGGTACGTTCGGTACTTGGATCGGTCGGATCGTGAAGACGTACGACTACATCAACCGTGTTGTGCTAACGCTTCCGCTTTCGGTCTACGAGGGTACGTGGAAAACACTCTCCCCTCTCGTTGCTATGCATCACCATGATCTTAATAGAGTGTTTATTATTCCTTATATCATGATAAATGTTTATTATTCATGCTAGAATTATATTAACCGGAAACATGATGCATGTGTGAATACATAGACAAACAGAGTGTCACTAGTATGCCTCTACTTGACTAGCTCATTAATCAAAGATGGTTATGTTTCCTAGCCATAGACATGAGTTGTCATTTGATTAACAAGATCACATCATTAGGAGAATGATGTGATTGACTTGACCCATTCTGTTAGCTTAGCACTTGATCGTTTAGTATGTTGCTATTGCTTTCTTCATGACTTATACATGTTCCTATGACTATGAGATTATGCAACTCCCGTTTACCGGAGGAACACTTTGTGTGCTACCAAATGTCACAACGTAACTGGGTGATTATAAAGGTGCTCTACAGGTGTCTCCGAAGGCACTTGTTGGGTTGGCGTATTTCGAGATTAGGATTTGTCACTCCGATTGTCGGAGAGGTATCTCTGGGCCCACTCGGTAATGCACATCACTATAAGCCTTGCAAGCATTGTAACTAATGAGTTAGTTGCGAGATGATTTATTATGGAACGAGTAAAGAGACTTGCCGGTAACGAGATTGAACTAGGTATTGAGATACAACGATCGAATCTCGGGCAAGTAACACACCGATGAGAAAGGGAACAACGTATGTTGTTATGCGGTTTGACCGATAAAGATCTTCGTAGAATATGTAGGAGCCAATATGAGCATCCAGGTTCCGCTATTGGGTCATGTCTACATTGTTGTCGAACCCGTAGGGTCCGCACGCTTAATGTTTCGGTGACGATTGTATTATGAGTTTTTGTGTTTTGATGTACCAAAGGTTGTTCGGAGTCCCGGATGTGATCAGGGACATGACGAGGAGTCTTGAAATGGTCGAGACGTAAAGATCGATATATTGGACGACTATGTTCGGACACCGGAATGGTTTCAGGGAGTTTGGGACATATACCGGAGTACCGGGGGGTTACCGGAACCCCCCGGGGAGTTTAATGGGCCAAGATGGGCCTTAGTGGAGAAGAGGAGGGGCGGATAGGGCTGGCCGCGCGCCCCCTCCCCCTCTACTCCGAATTGGACAAGGAGGTGGGGGCGACGCCCCCTTTCCTCCCCCTCTCTCCTTCCTTTCCTTTCCCCTCCTATTCCAACTAGGAAAAGAGGGAGTCCTACTCCCGGTGGGAGTAGGACTCCTCCCTGGCGCGCCCTCCCCTGGCGGGCCGCCTCCTCCCCCTGGTCCTTTATATACGGGGGTTCAATGAAGGAAGGGGAGGGCGCAATAGTTCTCCAGGGGGAGGAGGCGGCCGGCCAGGGGAGGGCGCGCCAGGGAGGAGTCCTACTCCCACCGGGAGTAGGACTCCCTCTTTTCCTAGTTGGAGTAGGAGGGGAAAGGAAAGGAAGGAGAGAGGGGGAGGAAAGGGGGCATCGCCCCCCCCCCTCCTTGTCCAATTCGGACTAGAGGGGGAGGGGGCGCGCGGCCAGCCCTATCCGCCCCTCCTCTTCTCCACTAAGGCCCATCTTGGCCTATTAAACTCCCCGGGGGGTTCCGGTAACCCCCAGGTACTCCGGTATATGTCCGAAACTCCCTGAAACCATTCCGGTGTCCGAACATAGTCGTCCAATATATCGATCTTTACGTCCCGACCATTTCAAGACTCCTCGTCATGTCCGTGATAACATCCGGGACTCCGAACAACCTTTGGTACATCAAAACACAAAAACTCATAATACAATCGTCACCGAAACTTTAAGCGTGCGGACCCTACAGGTTCGACAACAATGTAGACATGACCGAGACACGTCTCCGGTCAATAACCAATAGCGGAATCTGGATGCTCATATTGGCTCCTACATATTCTACGAAGATCTTTATCGGTCAAACCGCATAACAATATACGTTGTTCCCTTTGTCATCGGTGTGTTACTTGCCCGAGATTCGATCGTTGTATCTCAATACCTAGTTCAATCTCGTTACCGGCAAGTCTCTTTACTCGTTCCATAATAAATCATCTCGCAACTAACTCATTAGTTACAATGCTTGCAAGGCTTATAGTGATGTGCATTACCGAGTGGGCCCAGAGATACCTCTCCGATAATCGGAGTGACAAATCCTAATCTCGAAATACGCCAACCCAACAAGTACCTTCGGAGACACCTGTAGAGCACCTTTATAATCACCCAGTTACGTTGTGACATTTGGTAGCACACAAAGTGTTCCTCTGGTAAACGGGAGTTGCATAATCTCATAGTCATAGGAACATGTATAAGTCATGAAGAAAGCAATAGCAACATACTAAACGATCAAGTGCTAAGCTAACAGAATGGGTCAAGTCAATCACATCATTCTCCTAATGATGTGATCTTGTTAATCAAATGACAACTCATGTCTATGGCCAGGAAACATAACCATCTTTGATTAATGAGCTAGTCAAGTAGAGGCATACTAGTGACACTCTGTTTGTCTATGTATTCACACATGCATCATGTTTCCGGTTAATATAATTCTAGCATGAATAATAAACATTTATCATGATATAAGGAATAATAAACACTCTATTAAGATCATGGTGATGCATAGCAACGAGAGGGGAGAGTGTTTTCCACGTACCCTCGTAGACCGAAAGCGGAAGCGTTAGCACAACACGGTTGATGTAGTCGTACGTCTTCACGATCCGACCGATCCAAGTACCGAACGTACCGCACCTCCGAGTTCAGCACACGTTCAGCTCGATGACGTCCCGCGAACTCCAATCCAGCAGAGCTTCATGGGAGAGTTCTGTCAGCACGACGGTGTGATGACGGTGATGATGTTGCTACCGACGCAGGGCTTCGCCTAAGCACCGCTATGATATGATCAAGGTGGAATATGGTGGAGGGGGATACCGCACACGGCTAAGAGATCAAGAGATCAATTGTTGTATCTAGAGGTGCCCCCCTGGCCCTTATATAAAGGAGCAAGGGGGAGGCGGCTGGCCAGGAGGAGGGCGCGCTAAGGGGGTTTCCTACTCCCACCGGGAGTTGGACTCCTCCTTTTCCTTGTTGGAGTAGGAGAGGGAAGGAACGGAGAGAGAAGGAGAAGGAAAAAGGGGGGCGCCGCCCCCTTGTCCAACTTGGACTAGATGGGGGAGGGGATGCGCGGCTGCCCTGGCCGCCCCTCCTCTTCTCCCACTAAGGCCCATGAGACCCAATTAGCTCCCCGGGCGGTTCCTGTAACCCCCGGTACTCCGGTAAATGTCCGAAACCTCCCGGAACCTTTCCGGTGTCCGAACATAGTGGTCCAATATATCGATCTTTACGTCTCGACCATTTCGAGACTCCTCGTCATGTCAGTGATCATATCTGGGACTCCGAACTACCTTCGGTACATCAAAACACAAAAACTCATAATATCGATCGTCACCAAACATTAAGCGTGCGGACCCTACGGGTTCGAGAACTATGTAGACATGACCGAGACACGTCTCCGGTCAATAACCAATAGCAGAACCTGGATGCTCATATTGGCTCCCTCATATTCTATGAAGATCTTTATCGGTCAAACCGCATAAGGACATACGTTGTTCCCTTTGTCATCGGTATGTTACTTACCTAGTTCAATCTCGTTACAGGCAAGTCTCTTTACTCGTTCCGTAATACATCATCTCGCAACTAACTCATTAGTTACAATGCTTGCAAGGCTTATAGTGATGTGCATTACCGAGAGGGCCCAGAGATACCTCTCTGACAATCGGAGTGACAAATCCTAATCTTGAAATACGCCAACTCAACAAGTACCTTCGGAGACACCTGTAGAGCACCTTTATAGTCACCCAGTTACGTTGTGACGTTCGGTAGCACACAAAGTGTTCCTTCGGTAAACGAGAGTTGCATAATCTCACAGTCATAGGAACATGTATAAGTCATGAAGAAAGCAATAGCAACATACTAAACGATCAAGTGCTAAGCTAACGGAATGGGTCTAGTCAATCACATCATTCTCCTAATGATGTGATCTCGTTAATCAAATGACAACTCATGTTCATGGCTAGGAAACTCAACCATCTTCGATTAACGAGCTAGTCAAGTAGAGGCATACTAGTGACACTATGTTTGTCTATGTATTCACACATGTATCATGTTTCCGGTTAATACAATTCTAGCATGAATAATAAACATTTATCATGATATGAGGAAATAAATAATAACTTTATTATTGCCTCTAGGGCATATTTCCTTCAGTCTCCCACTTGCACTAGAGTCAATAATCTAGATTACACAGTAATGATTCTAACACCCATGGAGTCTTGGTGCTGATCATGTTTTGCTCGTGGAAGAGGCTTAGTCAACGGGTCTGCAACATTCAGATCCGTACGTATCTTGCAAATCTCTATGTCTCCCACCTGGACTTGGTCCCGGATGGAATTGAAGCGTCTTTTGATGTGCTTGGTCCTCTTGTGAAATCTGGATTCCTTTGCCAAGGCAATTGCACCAGTATTGTCACAGAAGATTTTCATTGGACCCGATGCACTAGGTATGACACCTAGATCGGATATGAACTCCTTCATCCAGACTCCTTCATTTGCTACTTCCGAAGCAGCTATGTACTCCGCTTCACACGTAGATCCTGCCACGACGCTTTGTTTAGAACTGCACCAACTGACAGCTCCACCGTTCAATATAAACACGTATCCGGTTTGCGATTTTGAATCGTTTGGATCAGTGTCAAAGCTTGCATCAACGTAACCATTTACGATGAGCTCTTTGTCACCTCCATAAATGAGAAACATATCCTTAGTCCTTTTCAGGTATTTCAGGATGTTCTTGACCGCTGTCCCGTGATCCACTCCTGGATTACTTTGTTACCTCCCTGCTAAACTTATAGCAAGGCACACATCAGGACTGGTACACAGCATTGCATACATGATAGAGCCTATGGCTGAAGCATAGGGAACATCTTTCATTTTCTCTCTATCTTCTGCAGTGGTCGGGCATTGAGTCTTACTCAACTTCACACCTTGTAACACAGGCAAGAACCCTTTCTTTGCTTGATCCATTTTGAACTTCTTCAAAACTTTGTCAAGGTATGTGCTTTGTGAAAGTTCAATTAAGCGTCTTGATCAATCTCTATAGATCTTGATGCCCAATATGTAAGCAGCTTCACCAAGGTCCTTCATTGAAAAACTCTTATTCAAGTATCCTTTTATGCTATCTAGAAATTCTAAATCATTTCCAATCAACAATACGTCATCCACATATAAGATTAGAAATGCTACAGAGCTCCCACTCACTTTCTTGTAAATACAGGCTTCTCCAAAATTCTGTATAAAACCATATGCTTTGATCACACTATGAAAGCATTTATTCCAACTCCGAGAGGCTTGCACTAGTCCATAAATGGATCGCTGGAGCTTGCACACTTTGTTAGCTCCCTTTGGATCGATAAAACCTTCAGGTTGCATCATATACAACTCTTCTTCCAGAAATCCATTCAGGAATGCAGTCTTTACATCCATTTACCAAATTTCATAATCATAAAATGTGGCAATTGCTAACATGATTCAGACGGACTTAAGCATCGCTACGGGTGAGAAGGTCTCATCATAGTCAATCCCTTGAACTTGTCGAAAACCTTTCGCAACAAGTCGAGCTTTATAGACAGTAACATTACCGTCAGCATCTGTCTTCTTCTTGAAGATCCATTTATTCTCAATTGCTTGCCGATCATCGGGTGAGTCAACCAAAGTCCACACTTTGTTCTCATACATGGATCCCATCTCAGATTTCATGGCCTCAAGCCATTTTGCAGAATCTGGGCTCACCATCGCTTCTTCATAGTTTGTAGGTTTGTCATGGTCTAGTAACATGACCTCCAGAACATGATTACCGTACCACTCTGATGTGGATCTCACTCTGGTTGACCTACGAGGTTTGGTAGTAACTTGATCTGAAGCTTCATGATCATCATCATTAGCTTCCTCACTAATTAGTGTAGGTGTCACAGGGACCAGTTTCTGTGATGAACTACTTTCCAATAAGGGAGCAGGTACAGTTACCTCATCAAGTTTTACTTTCCTCCCACTCACTTCTTTCGAGAGAAACTCCTTCTCTAGAAAGGATCCATTTTTAGCAACGAATGTTTTGCCTTCGGATTTGTGATAGAAGGTGTACCCAACAATTTCCTTTGGGTATCCTATGAAGACACATTTCTCCAATTTGGGTTCGAGCTTGTCAGGTTGAAGCTTTTTCACATAAGCATCGCAGCCCCAAACTTTAAGAAATGACAACTTTGGTTTCTTGCCAAACCACAGTTCATAAGGTGTCGTCTCATCGGATTTTGATGGTGCCCTATTTAACGTGAATGCAGTTGTCTCTAGAGCATAACCCCAAGACGATAGCGGTAAATCAGTAAGAGACATCATAGATCGCACCATATCTAGTAAAGTACGATTACGACGTCGTCAGGACCGGTTTTCGGGGTATTAATTTCCCAGAAAATGGCCCTTGTGCTCACCAGCCCCAGGATTACTGTTAGCTGATGAGGCACCAACTTGATACAGAAATTCCAAGCAAAGTACAAAATTTGTAGTACAAGACCATTGTGGCCTATGAGTACAACAATTGGTTTCTAGTGGTTGATGGCGGAAGCGGTTTGTGGTTCATCTGCGTCTATGGGACTCCATTTCCCATAGGAACAGCTGACCAGGATAACTCCTATCTTCGCGAGGCTGCTTTCATCATTGCGTAGGTTCTGGGGCTGTCATCGCAACGCTCCTCTCCATGCAAGAAATCTGGCCAAGACAATAGCCAGGGACAAGCCAGTGAGTACTTTTGAATGTACTCGCAAACATTATGAACACGGGTATAATATAACAAGGGATAATCATGCTCCGAAATATTCTATGATCATAACGTCAGTCACGAAATAAACAAAATCCATGATGCACGCATGCAGGTTGTTCATATAAAATATGAATATGCAATACGGGAGTAGAAATAGAATGCACCGATCGGGTGTCTGAAGCGACGCCTCGAAAGGATAATAATATAATCATGCCTCAGTCGGGCGTCTGAGCGACACCACATAAAGGGCTTATAAATAAAAGAAATAACAAGCATGCCACAGTCGGGCGTCTATGCGACACCACATAAAGGGCTTATAAATAATTAGAAATAACAAGCATGCCACAGTCGGGCGTCTGAGCGACACCACATAAAGGGCTTATAAATAATTTAAATAACAAGCATGCCACAGTCGGGCGTCTGAGCGACACCACATAAAGGGCTTATAAGTAATTTAAATCACAAGCATGCCACAGTCGGGCGTCTGAGCGACACCACATAAAGGGCTTATAAGAGAATAATCGCAGTGAGTATCCAGGAGGTAGAACCGTCCCAGGGTACTCAATAATTCAAATAATGTAAATGGTTAGTCCACAATAATAATAATCATAATCCTCAAATGTCACAGGTCATAATCAATGTTCTGGTTTAGCAGTTTTTCCTCCGAAGACCGACACTAAGACCGACACTTGACCCATCCCAGACTGTAGTCCTTAACCATGGACAAGGCTATTCGAATAGATGTTTAATCTCTGCAGAGGGTGTACTCTTTACCCACGAGTAACGGATTTCTTTGGTCCATCAGGACTAATTCCGCCTACGGTCTTTTAATTGAAAACACACCTGACCGCACACACCAGCCTAACTTACCGGTGTCTGGAATCACCCACGACACCCATTAAGCAAAACTCTAAGTGGGGAGGCTACAACCTCGACTTAGCATGGGATCACAAAATTTTTTACCGCGCGCAAACTAGGGGAGCTACCCCCCTCGGCTCCAACCGGAAACACCCATGCCCCCGGACCAGGTGGCATGCCTACCGGATGCCTCCGGTATCTTCCACCATGGCCTCTCTGTACGGTGTGTGCTTGGTAAGGGGTTGACAACTTACTGAACCGTACCCTACCTGCGGCAGGGACAAGTGGTAGTACGAAACAAGTATGGGGGTTACTGGAACAAGACTCGATCCACGGCCGACTCAGGAGGTTCAAGTATTCCCTGTATGATTAGCATAACAAATATATTTCAATTAACAGATAGAATCACCACTCATCGTACCTCATCATGCCATACCGGACACACTCGTCTCGACGAGGGACTAGGGACAAGCTCGTGTCTACCCAAGACAGAGACTTTCCCGGCTTCCTTCCGGTAGGCATGAAAGGCATACGAAGATGATTATTATCACAAGCATATCCAATTCTAACAGCAAAGAATCTCATTATGCACTCATGCGTATGATCGTATCGTCACATAAAATAACGAATGCTCCATGTCAAGGTGATGTTGTAACCGTATCAAACAACACACAAAATATTATGCCAGGGTTCAGAATGCTTGCCTTCAAGAGTACGCAAGGGGGTTGCACTTTTTGAAAGTTGCTTTCCTTCTTCAAAATCCTATTTTGAGGAAATTTAAATTAACACATAATTTTAAAACAGTACAAAAAAAGTGTCTGGAAAATTTTCAAATAAATATGAAAATAAACTAGACAGAATTTGAGAAACAACAAAAAAAGAATCAAGTCATTTGGACTTATATTTAAAAGGTTATGGCCAGTCAAAGTTTAGTTAAAGTTCTGTTTTTAATAGAAATCAGAAAAAGAAAACGTTTCGGGGGCTTACGCTTTCTCCTAGCGAAGGCGTATTCGGCGGAATACGTCTCCATTTAAACCAGCGTGGACCGGCTCGTGGGTCACTGGCAGTGGGTCCCTTGGGCCCACTGGTCAGGTTTGACCAGTCTTTCCCCCGCCTCCTTCCTCCTCTGGCCGAACAGAGGCGGGGCTCCGGCGATCGACGCCGGCGAACGGCGGCTCCCCACGGGGCCCCGAGGGCAGGGATGGATCCGCCAGTCCAGGGCGGTCCTCCCCGTGGTCGAAAGGCTGGCGGGGACGCAGGGAGTTGCCGGCGGCGAGCTTCGCGGCGGACGGCATTACGGGAGCAATTGGGGGTTTGGGCTACGGTGGCTCCCGATCGGGCTAGAGAGGTGGGGCGGCTCCGCACGGTCAAGGGGAGTCGGGTGGTGGTGCTAGATGAGCCGGGGAGGCCCTGCTCGCGACGTTCGGCACCGGAGCATGGGGACGGCCGAACTGGCTGGAGACGAGGAAGAAGGCCTCCCTCCGTCGATTGTTGGCTATGGGAGCACTGGGGAGATGGCCTGAGGTCGCCTGAGGGTCTGGACGAGCTCGGGGGCTCCTTTTATAGGCGGTCGAGGTCGGTTCCTGCGGCGGCCGTGGATAAGAACGGCGAACCGCCGTTCTGTAGCTGCAGGGCGACGTGGCGGCGACGAGCGCTTGCCGACGAGCTTGCGGATGAGCTCGAGCTGTTCCAGGGGGCAGCTGGCGCGCGCGGGTGGCTTGGGCGGCGCCGTCCATGGCAGAGGCCTGCTGCCGACGCCGGCGTGCCGCCAAGGGGCTCTGACGGCGGCGCTGTAGGGCGCCAGCGGAAAGCTTGGAGCGCTCTGATGTGTGGACGAGGACGGGCGTGGCTCTGCTGGCGAGCAAGGGCCAGGGGCGGGACGCGGCGGCTCGGGCGCACGCACGTGCAAAACGCGCGCTCTGGCCGCGCCCAGAGCACGCACGCCAGGTGCTCGATGAAAAGCCATCGTGTGCTAGAGGGTTTGAGCGAGGCTGGCAGTTAACAGGTCTAGGTTAGAGTCATCTAGGGGCTTAGTGGACAAGTTAGTTAGGTCAGAGGATCAAGTTCACAATGCCAACTAAAAATCATGCCAAATTTGGCCATGCACACAAAGTGCTCGACAGAATGTCATGGGCATCTAGGCATCTCTTGGGGTGGCCAAAAACTCCAAATCAAAGTCTCTTTAGATGTAGGTGAGGGTGGCAAGGTTAGTTTGTCAAAAACAAAAACTTGTTAGTGCAAGTTTTTGAGAAAACCAATTCTGGACAGAAAGTAAAGGGCATAGTTTCATGGACCAAAAATACTCCAATGGGTCCATTCTCCTGGACTTAAGGGTTTGGTGGGGAGGACTACAAGCAGGAAAAATCTCATGGGCACTAGAGCAAATTAAATTAGGGTTGCAGTAGAAAAAGCCAAACTGGACCAGAGAGCAAAAGAGGATGTTTTGCTCAAATTTTTCAAAGAACACCATGGGTTAATGCATAAAGTTGAATTATATGCATCTACCGACATCTCCAGACACTTGAAAGAATTTTTAAAGAAATATTTAAATAGGTTGTAGTGCAAAATTACCAACTGGACCAGATTTGAAAATTTGGTGTAGAGCTCAAAATCTCCAATGACCAAAAGATATTTTTGCATAAAAGTGATGTGGAAACATCACATGACATCCCCAAATTTTGGTTGAAATTTTCAAGAATTTTCTGAAAGGGTTGTAGTGCAAATAGAGCTCTGAAACTTATGAAAATCATTTTTAAAAGAATAAAGCTCAGGAAAAACAATGATGCAAATAAAGCCACTGATAAAAGAAATGTTTTCTCGAGAGGGTATACAAGTCCAATAATATTTTTGGAAAGTTTTCACTTGGGGTAAAAACTCCACAATATCAAAGAAAAGAGAGGTTCGGAAATCAAAAGATAAATCCAGAAAATAAAAATTTAATTTCCTGGCAAAATTTTAATTAATAAATCATTGTTAAAATTTTGGGGTGTTACAACACTACCCCCCTTAAGAAAAATCTCGTCCTCGAGATTTGCTAAAAGTTGTTTTGAACAAACATTGCTCTTACCAAAAAAATCATCCTACTTATGCAATAAAATGTATCTACAGTGAGAGGGCAATAAGTGGTGTAAAACTACAGTGGTATACTGGCGTTGCGTGGAAAAATCCATGGTTGGGGAAAACGAGATATTTCTACTTTGGATACAGTAAATTTAGAATAAAATTCTAAATTACTAAAATACGCTGGTCGTACCCGAGAGCACAGTGCTCTCTCTGGCTCACAGGTGGACCCGGGGCCCACTGTCAGTCTCTTCTTCTACCTCTGGCCCTCTCTTCTTTCTCTCTCTCGCGTGCTTTCCCGCGCTTTCTCCACCGGCGACGTCTAGCGCGTAGGGCATCTAGGCCGTACTGCGGTAGTGTGCGGCGTGCTAGCTACCGGTGCAGCGTGCACTCACCTCGCGGGCCAGTGCACTGTCGGCACTGCTCGCGGATTCGCCTCCGAACACCGGCGATCGAGCGACGAGCGGCGCTGGTGGACCTCGCCCACCGTACACCGATCTCGAGCTATAAAATGACCGCGGTGCTCCTTTCTTCTTCCTCACACCTAGCCTCGCTTCTCCTTCTCCTTCATTCTCCTCCATTTCTGTTTGCAGGAGCTCGAGACGAGGCTCTAATGGCGGAGGTGATGCCGGACTGGTACGTGGTCCTGATGTGCGGAGGGTTGGCGGCGTTGCTGGGGTTCTCCGTGCTCCTGTGCGCGATGATCCTTGATGATCGTCGTGATGCTGCCGCTCGAGTGTTGGCTTTCCGCGGCAGCGGTGATCACGAGGATTAAGTGCGGCATCGAGTGCTAACTGCTGTCAGTGTACTGGAGGCCACTTGCACCCGAATAAATTACTCACAGATCTCTCCCACTGAGACTGTAGTGTGCTCGGGTGTGATCAGTTAGGTGCAAAATGTGCACGAGGATTTGTAATTAGCGCACATGGTCGAGTGGTTGTGGTTGTGAGTCTGCTGTTATGGTGCTGCGTGAATAAAAATCTATGTCGTGAAGAGGTATACGCTGCAGCAACTCAGGGAAAGTCTCACTTCAGAATCTATCGCGAGTCAAAATTAACAGCAGTAAAACTGCTCACATAATTGAAACCAAATATTTGATCCGTCGCACAAATCTAGGATACCACGCACAAGTTGCAACACATAAATAAATGCTGGGATAATAAACATAGCGGTGACGTTTACAATGAAAACGGTAAATGGACAGGGTCCTGAGAAAACGTCTCTGGATCTGGGGCACACTCCTCTTCTATCGGGGGAAGCGGATTTACTAGCCGATGAATGCGTCTCTCCTGGTCAGGTCTCAATGGTCTGCCAATAGCGATCTGAGGATTTAAATCAGCGAGGCTCTGGAGATAACCCATTACCCGCTGAGTCAAACGCTCTTGAGCGATAACATACTGGGCAAGGTTGGCCAGTACTGGGTCTCTTCAATTCGTCCACCGGGAAAAGATGCTACTTCTCCGGGTGCTGCACGACTCGGAAAGTAATAATACCCTCGTTCGCTGGCATAGGGTACCGCGAATCGAAGACGAGCAAGCGCTTCGTACGCAGCAGCTTCTATGGCCATTTGCGGAGTCGGCATGGATTTCCCCACGAAGGAGACTTCCGTTGGGTCTTGGTTTGGGTTTGCGGGAGGGATGTGCACCACTGCCCAATATTTCGAGGTGGATGGGGTGATCCTCGATTTGAGCAACTCGTACTGGGGTGGATGGATAGCACTCATGGTACTGCAGGTAAAGTCCCACAATATTTTAACAAAACTACCCGGGGTTGCGTCTGGAGTTCTCAGATAAATACTGGGGGTCGGCATGGCAAAGAAATGGCTGTGAGTGTTGTGCACAAGGTGAGGGGTACTTGGCAAGGTCACGAGGTGGCCTTTTATATAGCATTGGGGCTGGGTTATTTACCATGGTGAAGGGTAACTAGTTTGTTGGTTCTGCTCTATGGGGTCGGGTTCAATGCTACAGATACACATATCTCATAAATGTGACGCATTGCTGTGGGTGTCGTCGGGGTGGTTTTGGTAGCTGCGCCCGGAAAAAATGCAACTGTACGCTGACGTACTTATGCATGGCTACTATTCAAAAATAGGAGCGCACAAGCAGACAGCATTTAATTATGGTGATACAGGATCACACAATTACAAGGCGTAGAAATACTAAGGCTCGGTACTACTCGAGTGACTTAGTCTACTTCGTTCATATCTAGGCGGGCATGCCTTGTGGACGTCGAGGCTTCTCCACGGGTTTCACCGTCGGGATTAGCTGGATGAGGTTGAGGGGCTGCAGGGTCGGGGTAGCGATGATGACCATCGCGGGGGTTGTTGGCCACAATCCCGTTGGAGCGTGTTCCCAAAAGGCGACGAAGCACTTCTGGGGACACCAAAGCATTTTGGCCGATGGCTGGGGAAGTCCTCAAGGACTCGATCGGCTGTCCGAATAGCACGACTGGGTTGTCGGCGTCGGGCTCATCCTCTCCTCTTGCCGGGGCTCGGCGAACCAGTTCTCCACGAGCTGCAATCAGATCAAGGGTGATTTGATCGAACAATTCCTCTAGTGCACTTACATAGCGCACCAGATGTAATAGTGCAGGATCCGTCTCGTGATCTCCGTTGGCAACCTGGGGTGGCCTACCATACCCGTCACGGCTGTGGTAGTAGTAGAACGAGCGACAGTTAACTCTGGGCGACAAGTGCCGGAGTTGAACTATAGCTTCTCGAGCAGCTAGTTGGATGGCTTGTGGCTCAAAGGAAGTGGTCCTTCTGGTGAACCTGTAGGGGCGTTCTGGTGATAGACCCCTACCATAGATGTGCACAGTGGCCCAGAACTGACGGCTCTCACCGCTCATGGGTCCTTGGTACACAACATATTCTGGGGGCTCTTCTAATGCATAGGCACGGCGGGTGAGGTTTGCGAGCACGGTCACAAAACCTCCAAGGTTGGTTGCTGTGGTCTCATTGTGAACAATGGGTCCAGGCATCGTAGCTCGGTTTGGGATAGAGGCTGTGCTGTGTTGAGGCTAGCGTGCCCTTTTTATAGAAAAAGGAGACGAAGCCTTCCTTCGCACGCTTGCGAATGAGACATTTTATGTGTCGGTCACTGGCGCGTGATCGACGGGCTAGCCTGATAGGTTGGGCACCGACTGCCAAAAGGTGTCGGGGTCACTGTGTGGCTATCTTACACGGGAAGCTTGGCCGGGGTTAGGTTAAGGTCTGGTGGGTCGGTTAACCTAGGTTTATTGACCTAGCTAAGATAGGATTAGCCAATGGTCAGCCTGGCTCTGATACCAAGCTTGTTAGGACCGGTTTTCGGGGTATTAATTTCCCAGAAAATGGCCCTTGTGCTCACCAGCCCCAGGATTACTGTTAGCTGATGAGGCACCAACTTGATACAGAAATTCCAAGCAAAGTACAAAATATGTAGTACAAGACCATTGTGGCCTATGAGTACAACAATTGGTTTCTAGTGGTTGATGGCGGAAGCGGTTTGTGGTTCATCTGCGTCTATGGGACTCCATTTCCCACAGGAACAGCTGACCAGGATAACTCCTATCTTCGCGAGGCTGTTATCATCATTGTGTAGGCTCCGAGGCTGTCATCGCAACGCTCCTCTCCATGCAAGAAATCTGGCCAAGACAATAGCCAGGGACAAGCCAGTGAGTACTTTTGAATGTACTCGCAAACATTATGAACACGGGTATAATATAACAAGGGATAATCATGCTCCGAAATATTCTATGATCATAACGTCAGTCACGAAATAAACAAAATCCATGATGCACGCATGCAGGTTGTTCATATAAAATATGAATATGCAATACGGGAGTAGAAATAGAATGTACCGATCGAGTGTCTGAAGCGACGCCTCGAAAGGATAATAAGATAAATCATGCCTCAGTCGGGCGTCTGAGCGACACCACATAAAGGGCTTATAAATAAAAGAAATAACAAGCATGCCACAGTCGGGCGTCTATGCGACACCACATAAAGGGCTTATAAATAATAGAAATAACAAGCATGCCACAGTCGGGCGTCTGAGCAACACCACATAAAGGGCTTATAAAGAATTTAAATAACAAGCATGCCACAGTCGGGCGTCTGAGCGACACCACATAAAGGGCTTATAAGTAATTTAAATACCAAGCATGCCACAGTCGGACGTCTGCGCGACAGCACATAAAGGGCTTATAAGTAATTTAAATCACAAGCATGCCACAGTCGGGCGTCTGAGCGACACCACATAAAGGGCTTATAAGAGAATAATCGCAGTGAGTATCCAGGAGGTAGAACCGTCCCAGGGATACTCAATAATTCAAATAATGTTAATGGTTAGTCCACAATAATAATAATCATAATCCTCATATGTCACAGGTCATAATCAATGTTTTGGTTTAGCAGTTATTCCTCCGAAGACCGACACTAAGACCGACACTTGACCCATCCCAGACTGTAGTCCTTAACCATGGACACGGCTATTCGAATAGATGTTTAATGTCTGAAGAGGGTGTACTCTTTACCCACGAGTAACGGATTTCTTTGGTCCATCGGGACTAATTCCGCCTACGGTCTTTTAATTGAAAACACACCTGACCGCACACACTAGCCTAACTTACCGGTGTCTGGAATCACCCACGACACCCATTAAGCAAAACTCTAAGTGGGGAGGCTACAACCTCGACTTAGCATGGGATCACAAAAATTTTTACCGCGCGCAAACTAGGGGAGCTACCCCCCTCGGCTCCAACCGGAAACACCCATGCCCTCGGACCAGGTGGCATGCCTACCGGATGCCTCCGGTATCTTCCACCATGGCCTCTCTGTACGGTGTGTGCTTGGTAAGGGGTTGACAACTTACTGAACCGTACCCTACCTGCGGCAGGGACAAGTGGTAGTACGAAACAAGTATGGGGGTTACTGGAACAAGACTCGATCTACGGCCGACTCAGGAGGTTCAAGTATTCCCTGTATGATTAGCATAACAAATATATTTCAATTAACAGATAGAATCACCACTCATCATACCTCATCATGCCATACCGGACACACTCGTCTCGACGAGGAACTAGGGACAAGCTCGTGTCTACCCAAGACAGAGACTTTCCCGGCTTCCTTCCGGTAGGCATGAAAGGCATACGAAGATGATTATTATCACAAGCATATCCAATTCTAACAGCAAAGAATCTCATTATGCACTCATGCGTATGATCGTATCGTCACATAAAATAACGAATGCTCCATGTCAAGGTGATGTTGTAACCGTATCAAACAACACACAAAATATTATGCCAGGGTTCAGAATGCTTGCCTTCAAGAGTACGCAAGGGGGTTGCACTTTTTGAAAGTTGCTTTCCTTCTTCAAAAATCCTATTTTGAGGAAATTTAAATTAACACATAATTTTAAAACAGTACAAAAAAGTGTCTGGAAAATTTTCAAATAAATATGAAAATAAACTAGACAGAATTTGAGAAACAAAAAAAAAGAATCAAGTCATTTGGACTTATATTTAAAAGGTTATGGCCAGTCAAAGTTTAGTTAAAGTTCTGTTTTTAATAGAAATCAGAAAAAGAAAACGTTTCGGGGGCTTACGCTTTCTCCTAGCGAAGGCGTATTCGGCGGAATACGTCTCCATTTAAACCAGCGTGGACCGGCTCGTGGGTCACTGGCAGTGGGTCCCTTGGGCCCACTGGTCAGGTTTGACCAGTCTTTCCCCCGCCTCCTTCCTCCTCTGGCCGAACAGAGGCGGGGCTCCGGCGATCGACGCCGGTGAACGGCGGCTCCCCACGGGGCCCCGAGGGCAGGGATGGATCCGCCAGTCCAGGGCGGTCCTCCCCGTGGTCGAAAGGCTGGCGGGGACGCAGGGAGTTGCCGGCGGCGAGCTTCGCGGCGGACGGCGTTTCGGGAGCAATTGGGGGTTTGGGCTACGGTGGCTCCCGATCGGGCTAGAGAGGTGGGGCGGCTCCGCACGGTCAAGGGGAGTCGGGTGGTGGTGCTAGATGAGCTGGGGAGGCCCTGCTCGCGACGTTCGGCACCGGAGCGGGGCGGCGGCCGAACTAGCCGGAGACGAGGAAGAAGGCCTCCCTCCGTCGATTCTTGGCTATGGGAGCACTGGGTAGATGGCCTGAGGTCGCCTGAGGGTCTGGACGAGCTCCGGGGCTCCTTTTATAGGCGGTCGAGGTCGGTTCCCGCGGCGGCCGTGGATAAGAACGGCGAACCACCGTTCTGTAGCTGCAGGGCGACGTGGCGGCGACGAGCGCTTGCCGACGAGCTTGCGGATGAGCTCGAGCTGTTCCAGGGGGCAGCTAGCGCGCGCGGGTGGCTTGGGCGGGGCCGTCCATTGCAGAGGCCTGCTGCCGACGCCGGCGTGCCGCCAAGGGGCTCTGACGGCGGCGCTGTAGGGCGCCAGGGGAAAGCTTGGAGCGCTCTGATGTGTGGACGAGGACGGGCGTGGCTCTGCTGGCGAGCAAGGGCCAGGGGCGGGACGCGGCGGCTCGGGCGCACGCACGTGCAAAATGCACGCTCTGGCCGCGCCCAGAGCACGCACGCCAGGTGCTCGACGAAAAGCCATCGTGTGCTAGAGGGTTTGAGCGAGGCTGGCAGTTAACAGGTCTAGGTTAGAGTCATCTAGGGGCTTATTGGACAAGTTAGTTAGGTCAGAGGATCAAGTTCACAATGCCAACTAAAAATCATGCCAAATTTGGCCATGCACACAAAGTGCTCGACAGAATGTCATGGGCATCGAGGCATCTCTTGGGGTGGCCAAAAACTCCAGATCAAAGTCTCTTTAGATGTAGGTGAGGGTGGCAAGGTTATTTTGTCAAAAACAAAAACTTGTTAGTGCAAGTTTTTGAGAAAACCAATTCTGGACAGAAAGTAAAGGGCACAGTTTCATGGACCAAAAATACTCCAATGGGTCCATTCTCCTGGACTTAAGGGTTTGGTGGGGAGGACTACAAGCAGGAAAAAGCTCATGGGCACTAGAGCAAATTAAATTAGGGTTGCAGTAGAAAAAGCCAAACTGGGCCAGAGAGTAAAAGAGGATGTTTTGCTCAAATTTTTCAAATTAGACCAGTGGGTTAATGCATAAAGTTGAATTATATGCATCTACTGACATCTCCAAACACTTGGAAGAATTTTTAAAGAAATATTTAAATAGGTTGTAGTGCAAAATTACCAACTGGACCAGATTTGAAAATTTGGTGTAGAGCTCAAAATCTCCAATGACCAAAAGATATTTTTGCATAAAAGTGATGTGGAAACATCACATGACATCCCCAAATTTTGGTTGAAATTTTCAAGAATTTTCTGAAAGGGTTGTAATGCAAATAGAGCTTTGAAACTTATGAAAATCATTTTTAAAAGAATAAAGCTCAGGAAAAACAATTATGCAAATAAACCCACTGATAAAAGAAATGTTTTCTCGAGAGGGTATACAAGTCCAATAATATTTTTGGAAAGTTTTCACTTGGGGTAAAAACTCCACAATATCAAAGAAAAGAGAGGTTCGGAAATCAAAAGATAAATCCAGAAAATAAAAATTTAATTTCCTGGCAAAATTTTAATTGATAAATCATTGTTAAAATTTTGGGGTGTTACAGACGTTCAGACACACCATTACGCTGTGGTGTTCCGGGTGGCGTGAGTTGCGAAACTATTCCGCATTGTTTCAAATGTAGACCAAACTCATAACTCAAATATTCTCCTCCACGATCAGATCGTAGAAACTTTATTTTGTTGTTACGATGATTTTCAACTTCACTCTGAAATTCTTTGAACTTTTCAAATGGTTCAGACTTATGTTTCATTAAGTAGATATACCCATATCTGCTTAAATCATCTGTGAAGGTGAGAAAATAACGATACCCGCCGCGAGCCTCAACATTCATTGGACCACATACATCAGTATGTATGATCTCCAACAAATCAGTTGCTCGCTCCATAGTTCCGGAGAACGGCGTTTTAGTCATCTTGCCCATGAGGCACGGTTCGCAAGTACCAAGTGATTCATAACCAAGTGATTCCAAAAGTCCATCGGTATGGAGTTTCTTCATGCGCTTTACACCAATATGACCCAAACGGCAGTGCCACAAATAAGTTGCACTATGAATATGTGTATCACTACTTTCGAGATTCAACAAAAATAGAGCACTCTTCAAGGGTGCATGACCATAAAAGGTATTACTCATATAAATAGAAGAACCATTATTCTCATATTTAAATGAATAACCGTCTCGCATCAAACAACATCCAGATATAATGTTCATGCTCAACGCTGGCACCAAATAACAATTATTCAGGTCTAAAACTAATCCCAAAGGTAGATGTATAGGTAGCGTGCCGACGGCGATTACATCGACTTTGGAACCATTTCCCACGCGCATCGTCACCTCGTCCTTAGCCAGTCTTCGCTTAATCCGTAGTCCCTGTTTCGAGTTGCAAATATTAGCAACAGAACCAGTATCAAATACCCAGGTGCTACTGCGAGCTCTGGTAAGGTACACATCAATAACATGTATATCACATATACCTTTGTTCACCTTGCCATCCTTCTTATCCGCCAAATACTTGGGGCAGTTCCGCTTCCAGTGACCAGTCTGCTTGCAGTAGAACCACTCAGTCTCAGGCTTAGGTCCAGACTTGGGTTTCTTCTCTTGAGCAGCAACTTGTTTGCTGTTCTTCTTGAAGTTCCCTTTCTTCTTCCCTTTACCCTTTTTCTTGAAACTGGTGGTCTTATTGACCATAAACACTTGATGGTCCTTCTTGATTTCTACCTTCGCAGCCTTTAGCATTGCGAAGAGCTCGGGAATTGTCTTATCCATCCCTTGCATATTATAGTTCATCACGAAGCTCTTGTAGCTTGGTGGCAGTGATTGAAGAATTCTATCAATGACACTATCATCCGGAAGATTAACTCCCAGTTGAATCAAGTGAATGTTATACCCAGACATTTTGAGTATATGTTCATTGACAGAACTATTCTCCTCCATCTTGCAGCTGTAGAACTTATTGGAGACTTCGTATCTCTCAATCCGGGCATTTGCTTGAAATATTAACTTCAACACCTGGAACATCTCATATGCTCCATGACGTTCAAAACGTCGTTGAAGCTCCGGTTCTAAGCCGTAAAGCATGGCACACTGAACTATCGAGTAGTCATCAGCTTTGCTCTGCCAGACGTTCTTAACGTCGTCAGTTGCATCTGCAGCAGGCCTGGCACCCAGCGGTGCTTCCAGGACGTAATTCTTCTGTGCATTGCTACCATCATCTTTCAACTTTGCTTTCTCAAGGAACGCATTAAAATTTAACGGAACAACAGCACGGGCCATCTATCTACAAACAACATAGACAAGCAAAATACTATCATGTACTAAGTTCATGATAAATTTAAGTTCAATTAATCATATTATTTAAGAACTCCCACCTAGATAGATATCTCTCTAGTCATCTAAGTGATCACGTGATCCAAATCAACTAAACCATGTCCGATCATCACGTGAGATGGAGTAGTTTTCAATGGTGAACATCACTATGTTAATCATATCTACTATATGATTCACGCTCGACCTTTCGGTCTCAGTGTTCCGAGGCCATATCTGCATATGCTAGGCTCGTCAAGCTTAACCCGAGTATTCTGCGTGTGCAAAACTGGCTTGCACCCGTTGTAGATGAACGTAGAGCTTATCACACCCGATCATCACGTGGTTTCTCGGCACGACGAACTTTGGCAATGGTGCATACTCAGGGAGAACACTTTTATCTTGAAATTTAGTGAGAGATCATCTTATAATGCTACCGTCAATCAAAGCAGAATAAGATGCATAAAGGATAAACATCACATGCAATCAATATAAGTGATATGATATGGCCATCATCATCTTGTGCTTGTGATCTCCATCTCCGAAGCATCGTCATGATCACCATCGTCACCGGCGCGACACCTTGATCTCCATCGTAGCATCATTGTCGTCTCGCCAACTATTGCTTCTACGACTATCGCTACCGCTTAGTGATAAAGTAAAGCATTACAGGGCGATTGCATTGCATACAATAAAGCGGCAACCATATGGCTCCTGCCAGTTGCCGATAACTCAGTTACAAAACATGATCATCTCATGCAATAGCATCATGTCTTGACCATATCACATCACAACATGCCCTGCAAAAACAAGTTAGACGTCCTCTACTTTGTTGTTGCAAGTTTTACGTGGCTGCTACGGGCTGAGCAAGAACCGTTCTTACCTACGCATCAAAACCACAACGATAGTTCGTCAAGTTGGTGTTGTTTTAACCTTCTCAAGGACCGGGTGTAGCCACACTCGGTTCAACTAAAGTTGGAGAAACTGACACCCGCCAGCCACCTGTGTGCAAAGCACGTCGGTAGAACCAGTCTCGTGTAAGTGTACGCGTAATGTCGGTCCGGGCCGCTTCATCCAACAATACCGCCGAACCAAAGTATGACATGCTGGTAAGCAGTATGACTTGTATCGCCCACAACTCACTTGTGTTCTACTCGTGCATATAACATCTACGCATAAAACCAGGCTCGGATGCCACTGTTGGGGAACGTAGTAATTTCGGAAAATTTCCTACGCACACACAGGATCACGGTGATGCATAGCAACGAGAGGGGAGAGTGTTGTCCACGTACCCTCGTAGACCGAAAGCGGAAGCGTTAGCACAACGCGGTTGATGTAGTCATACATCTTCACAATTCGACCGATCCAAGTACTGAACGTACGGCACCTCCGAGTTCAGCACACGTTCAGCTCGGTGAAATCCCGCGAACTCCGATCCAGCAGAGCTTCACGGGAGAGTTCCGTCAGCACGACGGTGTGGTAATGGTGATGATGATGCTACCGACGTAGGGCTTTGCCTAAGCACCGCTACGATATGATCGAGGTGGAATATGGTGGAGGGGGGCACCGCACACGGCTAAGAGATCAAGAGATCAATTGTTGTGTCTAGAGGTGCCCCCTTCCCCCGTATATAAAGGACCAGGGGGAGGAGGCGGCCGGCCAGGGGAGGGCGCGCCAGGGAGGAGTCCTACTCCCGGTGGGAGTAGAACTCCCTCTTTTCCTAGTTGGAGTAGGAGGGGGAAAGGAAGGGAAGGAGAGAGGGGGAAGGAAAGGGGGCGTCGCGCCCCCTCCTTGTCCAATTCGGACTAGAGGGGGAGAGGGCGCGCGGCTAGCCCTAGCCGCCCCTCCTCTTCTCCACTAAGGCCCATCTTGGCCCATTAAACTCCCCGGGGGGTTCCGGTAACCCCCGGTACTCCGGTATATGTCTGAAACTCCCCAAAACCATTCCGGTGTCCGAACATAGTCATCCAATATATCGATCTTTACGTATCGACCATTTCGAGACTCCTCGTCATGTCCGTGATCACATCCGGGACTCCGAACAACCTTCGGTACATCAAAACACAAAAACTCATAATACAATCGTCACCGAAACTTTAAGCGTGCGGACCCTACGGGTTCGAGAAAAATGTAGACATGACCGAGACACGTCTCCGGTCAATAACCAATAGCGGAACCTAGATGCTCATACTGGCTCTTACACATTCTACGAAGATGTTTATCGGTCAAACCGCATAACAACATACGTTGTTCCCTTTGTCATCGGTATGTCACTTGCCCGAGATTCGATCGTCGGTATCTCAATACCTAGTTCAATCTCGTTACCGGGAAGTCTCTTTACTCGTTCCATAATAAATCATTTCGCAACTAACTCATTAGTTGCAATGCTTGCAAGGCTTATAGTGATGTGCATTACCGAGTGGGCCCAGAGATACCTCTCCGACAATCGGAGTGACGAATCCTAATCTCGAAATACACCAACCCGACAAGTACCTTCGGAGACACCTGTAGAGCACCTTTATAATCACCCAGTTACGTTGTGACGTTTGGTAGCACACAAAGTGTTCCTCCGGTAAACGGGAGTTGCATAATCTCATAGTCATAGGAACATGTATAAGTCATGAAGAAAGCAATAGCAACATACTAAATGATCAAGTGCTAAGCTAACGGAATGGGTCAAGTCAATCACATCATTATCCTAATGATGTGATCCTGTTAATCAAATGACAACTCATGTCTATGGCTAGGAAACATAACCATCTTTGATTAACGAGCTAGTCAAGTAGAGGCATACTAGTGACACTCTGTTTGTCTATGTATTCACACATGTATCATGTTTCCGGTTAATACAAGTCTAGCATGAATAATAAACATTTATCATGATATAAGGAAATAAATAATAACTTTATTATTTCCTCTAGCATATTTCCTTCAGGAATAGTATTCGGCTGGGGGCCAAATTTGGTATGGCCCCCATCGCCAGTTTCCTGGAGGGTTTGCTCCCCCACGTGTCCCGGGGCCGAGGTATCACCCTCTGGCACCACCTCGATGGCCTCCTGTACCTCTCGCTGGCCTGGGAGGGTCCTTCGGGACAACACTTCGGCGTCGTCCGTAATCTTGTGGGATGAGGCCGGCGGAGGCGACTCGCTATCCATCACATTTGGATCAAGTGAATTCCCCAAAGATGAGGATCGCTGGAGGTGGGCGTGAGCCGGACTGCAGTGCATGATTCAATATATATATATATATATATATATATATATATATATATATATATATATATGTGTGTGTGTGTGTGTGTGTGTGTGTGTGTGTGTGTGTGTGTGTGTGTGCATAAGTGCCTTTGAGTACATATGATTCGGCCAGGGGCTTCTCCCTGGGACGCCACTCAAAGCTGATATCGGTGTCCGATTCAGAATTGTCCGCAAGGGAGACCTTCCCTTTCTTGGACGCCTCCGCCTCTGCCTCCGGATCTATGGAGGCCGCCCTTTTCTTCCTTCCCCCCTCGGGGGGAGAATTGCTGTCCTTCTCCTCCTCGTCGTTCTCGGTGGGGGAATAGTGGGTTTTGGTGTCTTCGGACGTTGCGTCCGAAGTGCCTTTACGGCGGAGGCCGCTTCTCACCTCCTGGCCATTCTTCTTGGCCTTCTTCTTCGACCCCTGGTAGGGCGCCGGAACCAGCATCTTCGTCAGAAGTGGGATAGCTGGGTTTTCAAGCAGCGGAGCCGGACACTGGATCCGCTCCGCCTTCTTTGTCCAGCCCTGAAAAGACAAATGGAGAATCTTCGACATTTTTCTTGAATGCACAGGTAGGGATACACCTTGAAGTATGAAGAACTTATCGGACTAGCTGGATAAGTCAGGTTATATCCACGGTCCTCGGTCGTCTTCGGCCACGACTGGTTGGCCTTGAAAAGCACCTTCCAGATACCTTCGTGTGTGGAGCCGAAGAACTGTTGCAAGGTCTGGTGCTTGGCCGGATCGAACTCCCACAAATGGCAAGTCCGGTTTTGGCAAGGAAGGACCCAGCAAAAAAGCAAAACCTGGATCACATTGACAAGCTTGATGTTCTTGTCCACCATGCTCTTGATGTGCGTTTGCAGTGCTGACACCTCATCCGACGACGCCCTGGCCAGGCCCTTTTTCAGCCAGGAGGTAAGCCGCATTGGGGGCCCGGACTTGAATTCGGGAGCCGCGGCCCAGGTGGTGTCGCGGGGCTCTGTGATGTAGAACCACTGTTGTTGCCACCCTTTGACAGTCTCCACAAAGGTGCCTATGGGCCATGTGACGTTGGACAGTTTGCTCACCATGGCGCCTCCGCACTCTGCATGTTGACCATCCACCACTTTCGGCTTCACATTGAATATATTTAGCCATAACCCGAAGTGGGGTGGGATGCGGAGGAAGGCCTCGCACACAACAATGAATGCCGAGATGTTGAGGAAAGAATTTGGGGCTAGATCGTGAAAATCTAGCCCGTAGTAGAACATGAGTCCGCGGATGAAGGGTGGATGGGAAATCCTAACCCGCGGACGAAGTGGGGGATGAACACCACCCTCTCGTTGGGCTCCGGGGTGGGGACGATCTGCCCCTTGGCCGGAAGCCGGTGGGCGATTTCCTGGGCCAAGTACCCCGCTTCCCGGAGCTCCGTGATGTTCTCCTCCGTGACAGAGGAGGTCATCCACTTGCCCTACGCTCCAGATCCGGACATGGTCGGAGTGCTTTTTTGGGGGCGGAAAGGATGGAAGCTTGGGCACTGGAGCTCGAGAATGGATGGGCAGAGAGGAAGAAGGCGTGGGTGAAAGAGTGGATCTTTATCCTCTTATAAAGGCAGCGAATATCAAGCACCTCCCCACTCGCCTTAAAGCTCGCCTATTCCCCAAGGGTCGTGCGGACGGCGCGGTTGGATTACCCACACCCGTATTGATGAGAATCCCGCGATAAGGGGACACGATCTCAGCTTCGACAAGACGTGCCAATGAAAACCGCATCTCGAAACATGGAGCGGGAGGCCAAAAAATGGTTCAAAATAATGACCGGGCAGGGACGTAATGTCTCGCTACAAAAGTTGTCAGTAGATGGGACTTGTGAAATATTATGCTCTTTGCGGCTGTGTGTGGTGCCTGTTTTGCAGAGCCGGACACGTTTCCTGTGTTCAAGGGCTACTTTGAAGTATTCGGAGGAGGAACCCGCCTTGCAATGCCGAAGATAATCTGCGCGCCGGATACATCATCATTGAAGCCTGGTTCAGGGGCTACTGAGGGAGTCCTGGATTAAGGGGTCCTCGGGCGTCCGGGCTATGTGACGTTGGCCGGACTAATGGGCCATGAAGATACAAGACAGAAGACTGCTTCCCGTGTCCGGATGGGATTCTCCTTTGCGTGGAAGGCAAGCTTGGTGTTCGGATACGAAGATTCCTTCCTTTGTAAATTGACTCTGTACAACCCTAGGTCCCTCCGGTGTCTATATAAACCAGAGGGTTTAGTCCGTAGAGGGCATCATAATCATAATCATACAGGCTAGACATTTAGAGTTTATCCATTACGATCTCGAGGTAGATCAACTCTTGTAAACCCCATATTCATCCAAGATAATCAAGCAGGAAGTAGGGTATTACCTCCATCAAGAGGGCCCGAACCTGGGTAAACATCGTGTCCCTGTCTCCTGTTACCTTCGATCCTCAGAAGCACAGTTCGGGACCCCCTACCCGAGATCCGCCGGTTTTGGCACCGACAGTGCCCCCCTTTCCTTGTGGTGGGGCCGAATTGGACAAGGGGAGAGAGTCCAACCCCCTCTTCATAGCTGGTACCCCAAGGGGACTTTGCCCCCTTCGTGGCTGCTCTCTCCTCCTCCTCCAACCTATATATACTAGGGGTTTTACTCTATTGAGATATACAAGTTTTCGAGCCTCCTCTAGTTCTTCTAGTTCTAGTTATAGTTTACTAATTAGAGCTAGACTAATCCTCTTGCCCTATTAAGTAGAAGCCATGTGTGGACGACTGTCGGATCGTGAAGGCTACACACTTGCAACCAAGTAGAAAGGTCGTGCTTTTGGTCTTCGGTTCAAGGGACTGTTTGTGGGCAGTACGAGGGATCGTTCATCAATAGTTCGAGGGACTCCAAGTACGATCTACACCGATACGTTCTTCTTCCACTGCAACTCGGTGACGGTAACGATCGTGATCCCAAACCGTTATGCATCTTCATATTGATCTTGGGTGATCGTAGGTGCGATTTTTTTTTCTACTACGTTTCCCAACAAAGAGACACTGACATGTGGGTCCCAAATGTCAGTTAGCGGTCAAACAATCAATTCTCTTACGTGCGGGCCTAACCATCATAATCGCGATCAATTGTAAAGCACTTGGCTATTTGGGTCTTTTGAAACAGCCAAGCCCCAGACTTATAGTTATTAGCGAAAAAAATTCTATAGTTTTTGGAACCCTAACTTGAATTGTAGTAGTTTTATGCTATTTACTATGGCGGAAGAGACCATATGCGAGAAAAGCTCCATTTCACAAGATGATCCTCCTTAAAGGGGATCAACCATTTTTTTTATTCGCATGGATCATCCACAATATATGTTTCACCCCCAAGTGCAAGGTTTTTATCAAGCATCAGATTCCCCTGAAAGTGGATGACCTTATAGTTTATCGAACCAGCAGAGGCTTTGCACTACAGCTAATGATAAGTACTAGAAAGCACAAATACAAGACTTGCCTTGGCCACCAACGTAACTAGTATGTAGAATATCAATCTTACTAGTCTTGGTAGTTACAAGTTTTAAACACAAAATGCGTATGGAAAATTAAGGTTTGAAGGAAAATAAACAAAAACAAGTAATTGTAAATGGTGTTTGCTTGAGGCTGACGCAATGAGAAAATAATGGACAGAGATCCATAGGTTCGCTAATGGTTTATCTCCAAAAGAAAATTACAAATTGCGGTGAATAACAATTGTGTATCTATTAAATTGCACTTTTTATGAGTAATGATTATGCATGTCATAATTTCATATAGGCATCACATCCACACATCCATAGACCATGATCTGCAGGAAATACTCCACCCTAAGATCACGGAAATAAGACCCACGTAGACACCAACATGCGGGGCTGCAAGGATAGCACTGGCTAACCGCGGACCAAGTGGGAGCTAAATGACCGATCGGCTGCCACTTGTGAGGATGGTGCGGCACTGCTAGAGCATCTTGAACCTGAGATTTTGGCATGTGAAATTCCTCCTTCATCAAAGATTTCATCGTGTGTGCGAGGGTGGGCTGCTGGTGCTGGTGCTGGGATAGAGGCAAGTGGAGGAGACAACATATATTGACGATGACTTGGTGGTGCTTCTTGAGTACCCGGTCTCGAGCTCCGAGGTGAAAATCCCAGGTCTGGCCCTACTTGGTTATACCTTGCAATGGCGGCGATTTTACGTCGTTACCATGTTGATGGCATTGTTCGGAGTTTGCTCGGACATGAACTTCAGGGTGAAGACCCAGGACCTGACTTTTGAAGGTTGGATCCGGCGATGGCGGCGCTTGTGTGTCGTTCAATTCTTGGAGGCGTTGCTTTGAAGAATCTTTTCATAGTCATTATGTTGTCAAGTGATAGTTGGTGTCCATGATTGTTGTTGTCTATCGTCTATCATTGTTTGATCGCTTCAGGTTTTTTTCTTCTTCTTTTTTCTGCCAAGGCATAGCTTCGGTCTTTTATGATTTTGCTATTTGTCAGCGTGGTTTTTTTTATGTTGGTTGTGTGCGTCCTAGCTATGCAGAGGCCGGGTGTTCACTCATTCTGATTGTATCCGCTTGATGCTTCATTACGAGTCTATAAAAATGCCCTTTATAGAAAAGAAAAAATGACAGAGCAGACGACACACTTTTACCGAGCATATCAAACGCCAACAGCCGCAACCAATGGGTACACCCATCTGAGGTGCTGACCCAACACACGGACACACGGACCCGGACGATGGTCTGACTCCAACAACGCCTAGGTGAACGGGGAAATGAGTATCGAAGCACTGACATGGGCAATTGACATTGCACGTAACGTCCCATGTTGGCCCACCGCGTAAGGAGAAGGTAAGGCCGAGTGTGGGCAAAGATGATAATTGGTAGCCGTTCCGTCCCACACTAGCCCTCCGGGCACAGAGTAAAGAGGTGCGAAAAAGTTTTTTTACCGGTGTCGGGATGTACCGGTGTTGGATCCACCATGTACTTGCGTTGAGATCAGGTTAGCATTTTTCTTTTTCTATGTGCTTCTTGTGTGCAGTAGTCCTAATACAATCTGTCATACCTGACATCTTTTCAGTATGGTACACTGTTGTGTGTCAGGGAAGAGAATGTGAGCGGAGAGAAGGATGAGTGGTTGCATGCATATAATATTCTCTCTCTTCAAAAGACTAGCATTTTATTCCATTGTGATAGTTAGAATAGTTGATAACTTTTGAAATAATTATTCGTCTTTGAAACTTTTTATATGTTTGAATTGCTCGCGCCATGAACTTTAAAATAAGACCAATACTGGATATATTTCAACTAATTTTATTTAACCGATAAAACATATTTCACTCAACGAAAAGAAACATATTTCACTCATTTCCCTAGTTTTAGAAAACACTCTACACTCATTTACAAAAGATAGATTTTACTCATTTTAGAAAACACATTACACTCAATTAAATAGGATACATTTCACTCATTTCAGAAAAACATATTACACTCACTCAATTGAAAAACTATATTTCACTTGTTTCAAAAAATTGTTTCATTCATTTCAAAAAACTATTTCACTCATTTCAATACACCGATTTTACTATCAGTTAAAAAACCATTTCACTCGTTTCAAAAATATCAGTTTCAAACACTGAAAGATTAGTTTCACGACAAAAATTGGTTTTATTTCACTTTTATTGAAATAACTTATTTCACTCATTTCAAAAAACACACTGCCCTCACTTACAAAATATAGATTTCACCCATGTCAATAGTTTCAAAAAACACATTACACTCATTTTCAGAAAACGTATTATACTCATTTCACTAGTTTCGAAAATAAGTAAATCAGAAAACGTATTACACTCATTTCAGAAAACACATTACAGTTGCTCAATTGAAATACTATATTTCACTTGTTTCAAAAAACAGAATACACTCATTACAAAAGATAGATTTCAGTAGTTTCAGAAAAACACGTCACAGTTACTCCACTGAAGAAACAGTTTCTCAAGCTGGAATATGAAACTCACAAAGAAAACTATATTCAGAAAAGTGGTTTCAATCATTTCAATAACTGATTTCAATCATTTTGAAAATTGTAATTTGAAATGAGTGAAATTAATATTTTTATATGATTGAAATAGTAAAAATTAAACTAGTTTAAATATACTCAAGATTGGTCTCATTGTAAAGATCTTATGTTCAAGAATTTGAATATATGAAAATTTAAAATAATAGAACAATCCTGTAAAAAATATTGACCGTCTAAAATTGTAAACAGAAATAAAATGCATGGGTTTGTTTGAGAGAGAGGAGAGATGCTGCATGCATGCGTACCTCCCATTGCAAAAAGTATTGCTTCTTCTGACATGGGCACTATTAATCTGACATTGATTTGACTACATACAAAAGATTAACTGCCACAATGCATGATTGTACATATGAATAGGTCCCACTTAAACACAGATCTCAAAGCATGTGAACGATGGATGGTTCGCCGGTAGCTCCCTGCACCGGTAAAAGAGACTTTGCGGCAAGAGGCGGTCAAGATGAATGCTACCCTTCCAAACCCAGACCATAGGAAGGAACCGGCCACCTGGCCACACCCGCATGGCGAATGGCCTCAACCATCAAAACTATCCACCCAGCACACATGCACGTATCCGGCTGAAAAACACGTCGACACGTCCAAGAAGACAGTAAAGAATACATGAACATCCCCCAACAAGGACGAAGGAGTCCGACTGACAGAATAAATAACGGTCACACACCCATGATAACATAACCGAAACCATTAGAGCATCTCTAGCAGACCCCGCAAAATCCAGACCCGCATAAGTCTTTTGCAGTTCGCGGAAAAGGGTATATGCAGGCCGGCGCGGGCGACGACAGATTCAGACCCCGTATAATTAACCCGTAAAAAAGAATATTCTTCGAATATACTGAACAGACCCAGAGTTAGCTCTTTTTTCTAGTCGTCATTTTCCTCGCGTCAATTCGGCGGACAGGCGGACGAGGGAAAACGCGAGGCGAGCACGACGCTGGCGGAGGCCAGGGCGGCCGGGGCGAGCACGGCGCGGGCGGAGGCCAGGGCGGCCGGGGCGGCGCGAGCGACGGCCGGATCGAAGGAGCTAGCTAGCTAGCTTTCCGAATCGATTGAGCCGCTATCTAGCTAGCTAGCTCCGTTCAAATGGATTGAGCTAGCTAGCTAGCTCCGTTCGACACGGGCGAGCGCGGCGGCTAGGACGGAGGGGCGGCCGTCGGCCGCCGGACGAGCACGGCGGACGGGAGATGGACGGGCGCGGCGGCCGGGCGAGCTTCATGGCGTTGGCGGGAGCAAAGATTCCTCAACCGCCAATGTTGACCGGTATGCAGGGCCCTGGTAAAGTTGCCCTCAAAACTGTATATATGAGGGTTTTGTGTTCGTGTTTACAGGGCCCCTTAAAAAAATTTAAGGGTCGGACAATTTTAAGGGGTCTGTTCGGGCTCGTTTTTTGACTCGAACTGCAAAAAACGGTTATTTTGCGGGTTTGACCACTTATGCGGGGTCTGCTAGAGTTGCTTAACCAGCCACCCAACACAGACAGACTCCACCGACTAGCTAGCCCCAGCAGCATACAACAGACAGATGGACCTAAAGGGTACCCCCCGATAAAGAGACCGCTGCAGCATCCAGATAGCTAACCCAGCGAAGCGCCCCATAGACGCTAGCCGGTCAGGGCACAGGCAACAAGGGTCCGGGCAGGCAACGTACGAGTGAAAGTGTCGCACGGTGCCCGGGCATGCAGCAAGCGGGCTCGGGTGTACGCAAACAACGTCGACTAGCCGTCCCTCACAACCCAACACAGCAAAGCCCAACCTGCATGTGATTGGATGGTTAAAAGGACTGTGGTATCCCCAGCCCATCAGGGTTTAAATCCTGATGCTCGCATTTATTCTTGGAATTATTTCATGATTTTCGACGATGCGCATTCAGTGGGAGGAGACGTTTCCATCGACGACGAAGTGCCTACGGTGACTTCGTAAATTTCAAGATAATATGTCGGCTCAGTCTTTCGGAGGTGCTCATAGGGATAGGGCGTGCGTGTGTGCGTTTATGGGGTGAGTGTATACGCATGTATATGAGCGCTTTGTGTCTGTACTGATGTTCAGAAAGAAAACACAGCAAAGCCCGGGCATGCAACACGCTCACAAGGACGCATGCGCGCAACCGCTCGCATGGTTGAACCAGCCTGGCAAGACGCGAACGACGCTGACAGGCCTGACCAGTCTCACCTATCGTGTGTGGACTAGCCTAAGAGCATCTTCAACAGGCACACAAAAGTTTCGCGCGCTAAAGCATTTTTAGCATGCCGGACCCAACATTGGTTTTTCATATGCCCAAAAATGCGTGCCCAAAAAAACACGCATTGCAAATTTTGAAGCGTGCGCAATCCAGCGTCTCAAATTTGCAGCATGCGATATCGCTTTTTAGCACATGCCCAAATCTTTTTTGTGCGCACAGTATTTTACAGCTTCTGCTGGAGCTGCCGGCGCCCAAAAAACATGAATTTTAGCGCACGAAGCAGTTTTTGGGCGCCTGTTGAAGATGCTCTAAGAACGACACACGCCGGCGTAACTTATAGCACCACGAAGAGGTGGCCCCAAGTGTGCCCACAGCCCACACGTCATGGACCCACGAGGAAAATCAACGGGACACGGGGCGGCCACAAGGATCGGACTGCCGGGAGCACACCAGGGAGCCAAGGGCGGGAGGCGAACAAAGAGCCCTTGTTTTGGCGGTGCTATAACTTCCAAATAACAACTTGCCAAATTTTTGGTCATGCCTTTGTTTTGATCTTGCTAAAACTTCCATTTGGCTAGTTGAGGCTTAAACTAAATACACTCTTAGTGCCAATATAATTAGGATCATTAACTAAAATGCAACAAATGGACTAATATGGCTTGCATTTTTAGTCATTGTGTACGTTTATGATTGGTATATAAGTACTAGTATAACACAAGTAGACATAGGAGGACGGTGATTTGGTTCTGGGGAGCATCTGCTCCCGATGATGAATAGTAAAATAAAAAATAGCAAAAAAAGTTTTAAAAAATTGGCACGAAAGATGCATAGGTTTTTCTAGGTGTATGCAAAAAAATCATGACGATATGACATCATAGGAGTTTTGGACAAAAGAAACAGAGTTTTGAGAAAGGTTCAAAATATTTTGAGTTTGGAGCACCTATTTTGTTTTTTTACTGTCCTGAGCTCCTCGTATATCACATTGCCATGAAACTTTGCCGGCCCATGTAGTTTTGATGATTGATGATGTTGGTTGTGAAGGAAATATGCCCTAGAGGCAATAATAAAGTTATTATTTTATTTCCTTATATCATGATAAATGTTTATTATTCATGCTAGAATTGTATTAACCGGAAACTTGATACATGTGTGAATACATAGACAAAACAAAGTGTCCCTAGTATGCCTCTACTAGACTAGCTTGTTAATCAAAGATGGTTAAGTTTCCTGACCATAGACATGTGTTGTCATTTGATGAACGGGATCACATCATTAGAGACTGATGTGATGGACAAGACCCATCCGTTAGCTTAGCATTATGATCGTTGAGTTTTATTGCTATTGCTTTCTTCATGACTTATACATGTTCCTCTGACTATGAGATTATGCAACTCCCGAATACCGGAGGAACACCTTGTGTGCTATCAAACGTCAGAACGTAACTGGAAGATTATAAAGATGCTCTACAGGTGTCTCCGATGGTGTTTGTTGAGTTGGCATAGATCGAGATTAGGATTTGTCACTCCGATTGTCGGAGAGGTATCTCTGGGCCCTCTCGGTAATGCACATCACTATAAGCCTTGCAAGCAATGTGACTAATGAGTTAGTTGCGGGATGATGCATTACGGAACGAGTAAACAGACTTGCCGGTAACGAGATTGAACTAGATATGGTGATACCGGCGATCGAATCTCGGGCAAGTAACATACCGATGACAAAGGGAACAACGTATGTTGTTATGCGGTTTGACCGATAAAGATCTTCGTAGAATATGTAGGAACCAATATGAGCATCTAGGTTCCGCTATTGGTTATTGACCGGAGATGTGTCTCGGTCATGTCTACATAGTTCTCGAACCCATAGGGTCCGCACACTTAACGTTCGATGACGATTTGTATTATGAGTTTATGTGATTTGATGACCGAAGGTTGTTCGGAGTCCCGGATGAGATCAAGAACGTGACGAGGAGTCTCGAAATGGTCGAGACATAAAGATTCATATATTGGAAGGTTATATTCGGACACCGGAATGGTTCGGGTCGTTTCGGAGAAGTTTCGGAGTACCGGGGGTTACCGGAACCCCCCCCCCCCCGGAAGTTGTTGGGCCCCATGGGCCCTAGTCGAAAAGAGAGAGGGCCGGCCAGGAGGTGGCGCGCGCCCCCCTTGCCCCAATCCGAATTGGACAAGGGGAGGGGGCGGCGCCCCCCTCCTTCCTTCTCTCCTCCTCCTCCTTCCCCCCTTCTCCCACTTGGAATAGGAAAGGGGGGCGAATCCTACTAGGTTTGGAGTCCTAGTAGGACTCCCCCCCATGGCGCGCCTCCCCCCTTGGCCGGCCTCCTCCTCCCCCTCCTTTATATACGTGGGGAGGGGGGCACCCTAGAACACACAAGTTGATCTTTTAGCCGTGTGCAGTGCCCCCCTCCACAGAAACACACCTCGGTCATATCGTCGTAGTGCTTAGGCGAAGCCCTGCGCCGGTAACTTCATCATCTCCATCACTATGCCATCGTGCTGACGAAACTCTCCCTCGGCCTCAACTGGATCAAGAGTTCGAGGGACGTCACCGAGCTGAACGTGTGAGGTGCTGTGCATTCGGTACTTGGATTGGTTGGATCACAAAGACGTTCGACTACATCAACCGCGTTACTAAACGCTTCCACTTTCAGTCTACGAGGGTATGTGGACACACTCTCCCCGCTCGTTGCTATGCTTCTCCTAGATAGATCTTGCGTGATCGTAGGAATTTTTTTGAAATACTACGTTCCCCAACAGTGGCATCCGAGCCAGGTCTTTGCGTAGATGTTATATGCACGAGTAGAACACAAAGAGTTTTGGGCGATAATATTCATACTGCTTACCAGCATGTCATACTTTGATTCGGTGATATTGTTGGATGAAGCGGCCCAGACCGACACTACATGACCGCGTTCATGAGACTGGTTCTACCACCGTGCTTCGCATACAGGTGGCTAGTGGGTGTCTGTTTCTCCAACCTTAGTTGAATCGAGTGTGACTATGCCCGGTCCTTGTTGAAGGTTAAAACAACACACTTGAGGAAAAATCGTTGTGGTTTTGATGCGTAGGTAAGCCCGTAGCAGCCACGTAAAACTTGCAACAACAAAGTAGAGGACGTCTAACTTGTTTTTGCAGGGCTTGCTGTGATGTGATATGGTCAAGACGTGATGATATATAAATTGTTGTATGAGATGATCATGTTTTGTAATAGTTATCAGCAATTGGCAGGAGCCATATGTTTGTCACTTTATTGTGTGAAATGCAATCGCCATGTAATTGCTTTACTTTATCACTAAGCGGTAGCGATAGTCATAGAAGCAATAGTTGGCGAGACGACAACGATACTTCGATGGAGACCAAGGTGTCAAGCCGGTGACAATGGTGATCATGACGGTGCTTTGGAGATGGAGATCATAGGCACCAGATGATGATGGCCATATCATATCAGTTATTTGATTGCATGTGATGTTTATCCTTTATGCATCTTATTTTGCTTAGTACGGTGGTAGCATTATAAGATGATATCTCGCTAAAATTTCAAGGTATAAGTGTTCTCCCTGAGTATGCGCCGTTGCGACAGTTCTTCGTGCTGAGACACCACGTGATGATCGGGTGTGATAAGCTCTACATTCACATACAAGGGTGCAAGCCAGTTTTGCACACGCAGAATACTCGGGTTAAACTTGACGAGCCTAGCATATGCAGATATGGCCTCGGAACACTGAGACCGAAAGGTCGAGCGTGAATCATATAGTAGATATGATCAACATAGTGATGTTCACCATTGAAAACTTCTCCATCTCACGTGATGATCGGACATGGTTTAGTTGATATGGATCACGTGATCATTTAGACGACTCGAGGGATGTCTATCTAAGTGGGAGTTCTTAAGTAATATGATTAATTGAACTTTAATTTATCATGAACTTAGTCCTGATAGTATTTGCATAACTATGTTGTAGATCAATAGCTTGCGATGTAGCTCCCCGTTTATTTTTGATATGTTCCTTGAGAAAAAACTATGTTGAAAGATGATAGTAGCAATGATGCGGACTAGGTCCGTGATCTGAGGATTATCCTCATTGCTGCACAGAAGAATTATGTCCTTGATGCACCGCTAGGTGACGGACCTATTGCAGGAGCAGATACAGACGTTATGAACGTTTGGCAAGCTCGGTATGATAACTACTTGATAGTTTAGTGCGCCATGCTTTACGGCTTAGAACCGGGACTTCAAAAATGTTTTGAACGCCACGGAGCATATAAGATGTTCCAAGAGCTAAAATTGGTATTTCAGACTCATGCCCGAGTCGAGAGGTATGAGACCTCTGACAAGTACTTTGCCTACAAGATGGAGGAGAATAGCTCAACCAGTGAGCATGTGCTCAGATTGTCTGAGTACTACAATCGCTTGAATCAAGTGGGAGTTAATCTTCCAGATAAAATAGTGATTGACAGAGTTCTCTAGTCACTATCACCAAGTTACTGGAACTTCGTGATGAACTATAATATGCAAGGGATGACGAAAACGATTCCCGAGCTCTTCGTGATGCTGAAATCGACGAAGGTAGAAATCAAGAAAAGCATCAAATGTTGATGGTTGACAAGACCACTAGTTTCAAGTAAAAGGGCAAGGGAAAGAAAGGGAACTTCAAGAAGAATGGCAAGCAAGTTGCCACTCCCATGAAGAAGCCCAAAGCTAGACCCAAGCCTGAAACTGAGTGCTTCTACTGCGAAGGAAATGGTCACTGGAAGCGGAACTGCCCCAAATACTTGGCGGATAAGAAGGATGGCAAAGTGAACAAAAGTATATATGATATACATGTTATTGATGTGTACTTTACTAGTGTTCATAGTAGCCCCTGGGTATTTGATACTGGTTCAGTTGCTATGATTAGTAACTCGAAACAGGAGTTACAAAATGAACAAAGAATAGTTGAGGACAAGGTGACGATGTGTGTTGGAAGTGATTCCAAGGTTGATAAGATCACCATCACACACTCCCTTTACCTCCGGGATTAGTGTTGAACCTAAAATAAATGTTATTTAGTGTTTGCGTTGAGCATAATATGATTGGATCATGTTTATTGCAATACGGTTATTCATTTAAGTCAAAGAATAATTGTTATTCTGTTTACATGAATAAAACCTTATGTGGTCATACACCCAAGGTGAATGGTTTATTGAATCTCGATCGTAGTGATACACATATTCATAATATTGATGCCAAAGATGCAAAGTTGATAATGATAGTGCAACATATTTGTGGCACTGCCATTTAGGTCATATTGGTGTAAAGCGCATGAAGAAACTCCATGTTGATGGGCTTTTGGAATCACTTCAGTATGAATCACTTGATGCTTGCGAACCATGCCTCATGGGCAAGATGACTAAGACTCCGTTCTCCGGAACAATGGAGCGCGCAACTGACTTATTGGAAATAATACATACTGATGTATGTGATCCAATGAGTGTTGAGGCTCGCGGTGGGTATTGTTATTTTCTGACCTTCACAGATGATTTGAGCAGATATGGGTATATCTACTTGATGAAACATAAGTCTGAAACATTTGAAAAGTTCAAAGAATTTCAGAGTGAAGTGGAAATTCATCGTAACAAGAAAATAAAGTTTCTACGATCTGATCGTGGAGGTGAATATTTGAGTTACGAGTTTGGTCTTCATTTGAAACAATGCATAATAGTTTTGCAACTCACGCCACCCGAAACACCACAGCGTAATGGTGTATCCGAACGTCGTAACCGCACTTTATTAGATATGGTACGATCTATGATGTCTCTTACTGATTTACCACTGTCATTTTGGGGTTATGCTTTAGAGACGGTTGCATTCACGTTAAATAGGGCACCATCTAAATCCGTTGAGACGACACCATATGAACTATGGTTTGGCAAGAAACCGAAGTTGTCGTTTCTTAAAGTTTGGGGCTGCGATGATTATGTGAAAAAGCTTCAATTTGATAAGCTCGAACCCAAATCAGAGAAATGTGTCTTCATAGGATACCCAAAAGAGACTATTGGGTACACCTTCTATCACAGATCTGAAGGCAAAATATTCGTTGCTAAGAATGGATCCTTTCTAGAGAAGGAGTTTCTCTCGAAAGAAGTGAGTGGGAGGAAAGTAGAACGTGATGAGGTAATTGTACCTGCTCCCTTATTGGAAAGTAGTTCATCACAGAAATCAGTTCTAGTGATTCCTACACCAATTAGTGAGGAAGCTAATGATGATGATCATGAAGCTTCTCATCAAGTTACTACCGAACCTCGTAGGTCAACCAGAGTAAGATCCGCACCGGAGTGGTACGGTAATCCTGTTCTGGACGTCATGTTACTTGACCATGACGAACCTACGAACTACGAGGAAGCGATGATGAGCCCAGATTCCGCGGAATGGCTTGAGCCCATGAAATCTGAGATGGGATCCATGTATGACAACAAAGTATGGACTTTGGTTGACTTGCCCGATGATCGGCAAGCCATAGAGATTAAAATGGACCTTCAAGAGGAAGACGGACGCTGATAGTAGTGTTACTATCTACAAAGCTCGACTTGTCGAAATGGGTTTTTGACAAGTTCAAGATGTTGACTACGATGAGATTTTCTTATTCGTATCGATGCTTAAAGTCTGTCCGAATCATGTTAGCAATTGCCACATTTCATGATATCTGGCAAATGGATGTCAAAAACTACATTCCTTAATGGATTTCTTAAAGAAGAGTTGTATATGATGCAACAAGAAGGTTTTTTCAATCCTAAAGGTGCTAACAAAGTGTGCAAGCTCCAGCGATCCATCTATGGACTAGTGCAAGCATCTCGTAGTTGGAATATACGCTTTGATAAGGTGATCAAAGAATATGGTTTTATACAGACTTGCGGTGAAGCCTGTATTTACAAGAAAGTGAGTGGGAGCACTACAACATTTCTGATAAGTATATGTGAATGACATATTGTTGATCGGAAATAATGTAAAAAATTTCTGGAAAGCATAAAGGAGTGTTTGAAAGGAGTTTTTCAAACAAAGACCTCGGTGAAGCTGCTTACATATTGAGCATCAAGATCTATAGAGATAGAACAAGATGCTTGATAAGTTTTTTTCAATGAGTACAAACCTTGACAAGATTTTGAAGTAGTTCAAAATGGAACAGTCAAAGAAGGAGTTCTTGCCTGTGTTGCAAGGTGTGAAGTTGAGTAAACACTCAAAACCCGACCATGGCAGAAAATAGAAAGAGAATGAAAATGCATTCCCTATGGATCAGTCATAGGTTCTATGAAGTATGCTATGCTGTGTACCAGACCTATTGTGAACCTCGCCATGAGTTTGGCAAGAGGGTACAACAGTAATCCAGGAGTGGATCACTGAACAACGGTCAAAATTATCCTTAGTGGAATAAGGAAATATTTCTCGGTTATGGAGGTGATAAAGAGTTCGTCGTAAAGAGTTACGTCGATGCACGCTTTGACACCGATCTGGATGACTCTGAGTCACGATCTGGATACATATTGAAAGTGGGAGCATTTATCTAGAGTAGCTCCATGCAGAGCATTGTAGACATATAAATTTGCAAAATACATACAGATCTGAATGTGGCAGACCCATTGACTAAACCTCTCTCACAAGCAAAACATGATCACACCTTAGTACTCTTTGGGTGTTAATCACATGGCGATGTGAACTAGATTATTGACTCTAATAAACCCTTTGGGTATTGGTCACATGGCGATGTGAACTATAGAGTATTAAATCACAAGACGATATGAACTATTGGTGTTAAATCACATGGCGATGTGAACTAGATTATTGACTCTAGTGCAAGTGGGAGACTGAAGGAAATGTGCCCTAGAGGCAATAATAAAGTTATTATTTTATTTCCTTATATCATGATAAATGTTTATTATTCATGCTAGAATTGTATTAACCGGAAACTTGATACATGTGTGAATACATAGACAAAACAAAGTGTCCCTAGTATGCCTCTACTAGACTAGCTCGTTAATCAAAGATGGTTAAGTTTCCTGACCATAGACATGTGTTGTCACTTGATGAACGGGATCACATCATTCGAGAATGATGTAATGGACAAGACCCATCCGTTAGCTTAGCATTATGATCGTTGAGTTTTATTGCTATTGCTTTCTTCATGACTTATACACGTTCCTCTAACTATGAGATTATGCAGCTCCCAAATACTGGAGGAACACCTTGTGTGCTATCAAACGTCACAACATAACTGGGTGATTATAAATATGCTCTACAGGTGTCTCCGATGGTGTTTGTTGAGTTGGCATAGATCGAGATTAGGATTTGTCACTCCGATTGTGGGAGAGGTATCTCTGGGCCCTCTCGGTAATGCACATCACTATAAGCCTTGCAAGCAATGTGACTAATGAGTTAGTTGCGGGATGATGCATTACAGAACGAGTAAAGAGACTTGCCGGTAACGAGATTGAACTAGGTATGGTGATACCGACGATCGAATCTCGGGCAAGTAACATACCGATGACAAAGGGAACAACGTATGTTGTTATGCGGTTTGACCGATAAAGATCTTCGTAGAATATGTAGGAGCCAATATGAGCATCTAGGTTCCGCTATTGGTTATTGACCGGAGATGTGTCTCGGTGATGTCTACATAGTTCTCGAACCCGTAGGGTCCGCACGCTTAACATTCGATGACGATTTGTATTATGAGTTTATGTGATTTGATGACCGAAGGTTGTTCAGAGTCCCGGATGAGATCACGGACGTGATGAGGAGTCTTGAAATGGTCGAGACATAAATACTCATATATTGGAAGGTTATATTCGGACACCGGAATGGTTCGGGTCGTTTCGAATAAGTTTCGGAGTACCCGGGGTTACCGGAACCCCCCCTCCCCCCCAGGAAGCTGTTGGGCCTCATGGGCCTTAGCAGAGAAGAGAGAGGGCCGGCCAGGAGGTGGCGCGCGCCCCCTTGCCCCAATCCGAATTGGACAAGGGGAGGGGGCGGCGCCCCCTTCCTTCGTTCTCTCCTCCTCCTCCTCCTTCCCCCCTTCTCCCACTTGGAATAGGAAAGGGGGGCGAATCCTACTAGGTTTGGAGTCCTAGTAGGACTCCCCCCCATGGCGCGCCTACCCCCTAGGCCGGCCTCCTCTTCCCCCTCCTTCATATACATGGGGAGGGGGGCACCCTAGAACACACAAGTTGATATTTTAGCCGTGTGCGGTGCCCCCTCCACAGAAACACACCTCGGTCATATCGTCGTAGTGCTTAGGCGAAGCCCTGCGCCGGTAACTTCATCATCACCGTCACCACACCGTCGTGCTGACGAAACTCTCTCTCGGCCTCAACTGGATCAAGAGTTTGAGGGACGTCACCGAGCTAAACGTGTGAGGTGCCGTGCGTTCGGTACGTGGATCAGTTGGATCGCGAAGACATTCGACTACATCAACCGCGTTACTAAACGCTTCCGATTTTGGTCTATGAAGGTACGTGGACACACTCTCCCCGCTCGTTGCTATGCTTCTCCTAGATAGATCTTGCGTGATCGTAGGATTTTTTTTGAAATACTACGTTCCCCAACAAGTTGGTCACTCAGATATAAAAGTGGGTTATGCATAGTTCATAATTGTACTAACAAACGGTTTGGTTCGTAATTGTACTTCCTCCGTTTATTTTTAGTCTGCATATAAGATTTGGTTAAAGTCAAACTTTCTTAACCTTGACTATGTTTATAAAAAAATATTAAAATTCACAATATGAAATCAATATTGTTAGATGCATCATGAAATAAACTTTCATACCATATTGCTTTAGTATTGTAGATGTTAATATTTTTTCTATAAAGTTAGTCAAACTTTACAAAGTTTGACTTTGACCAAATTTTATATGCAGACTAAAAAGAAACGAAGGGAGTACTACCCTTAAATATTACGAAACCCAATGGGAATGAACGAAAGATAAATACCCTCTGAGGAACCGTCAACTATTAGCGTCATTAAGCTACAGCAAGCCGGCTATTGGCCAAAACGTGGGCAAATATATTTTTCATTGGCTAAATTGCACGCAAGTTAATAAAAAATAAAGAAATAGGAAAGCAAAGCAAAGCAAAAAAGGAAATCCAAAACAAAAATGAAAAACTAAACAAAATAGGATCAGGAGGGACGCTCCAGTGGGGAGATAATTACACGATAGTACCACATTTGGGGCAGTGGTGGCGAACTGGTACCACTTTTGGTAATTTTTACGTGTCAGTACCACGTTTGGGTCGAACCGTTGCAAATCGGGCTAAACTTCGTATTGACGCTGGAACTGACCGCCCGGGCCCGCACGTCAGCTGCCACGCTGGCGAATCGGCACCGGCCCGCTCGCTCGATAGGTGCGGTCCGGCTCGAACCGGACCGGCCCGTGCTCTGTGTCCTCTCCTTTCCTCTCTTCCTCTGTTCGTCGACGAACCCTAGCTCCCCCGCGCACCTCTACGGCGATGGCGGCGGCGACCCCGGGCGGTGGTGGCGGCAGTGGCGGTGGCGGCGACGGCCATGGCGGCGGCGCAAACATTCCCCTCTTCGACAGCGGTGCGGTAGGAGGAATCGAGGGGAGATCTCCAATCGAGGGCAACGACGGCTACTCGAGCTCTGAGTATTCCAGCGACGACGACGAGTTCATGGAGCCCGCACTGTCCATGTAGCAGCGGGTACGACTGGCACAACAATGGGTGGCAAACCCTAGCAATAGCCACAAGCTGACCCACGGGCTCGGCGGCGTCCTGTAAGTTTTTGTCTTTTTTCTTCTCATTTATTTTCTAATTAGGGTTATGGTGTACTGATTAGGCAAATTGCATGTGAATTTTAGTTTATATGAAGACATATGGAATGTTAGGATCCATTTTGACAATAATGATCTGTTAGAGAGGAAGTTAAGCTGTTCAGATGTGACATATCTAAATATGGTTGCATTGATGGAAACACAAGGCTTTAGTATTGATGATTCAGTGATGTTTTACATGGAGACCCCAGGAGAGCAGGGCTTGGAATTGGTTGATAGTAATGTTAAACTGCAGTTGATCAAGAGGCAGAATGAGGAGAGTTGGGTGCTTAATTTTCTATTTAGGGCTTATCCACCAGCTGTCAATGTAGCATAGAAGGGTTTTGTAGAGAAGCAAAATTTAGATCCAATTGTTTATTCTGAGCCTGTTGTTTATGATCTGGTTGATCCTCCTGTTTATGTTCTTGATCAGCAAGGTGTTTCTTATGAAGGTCAGAGTAGCTGCTCTATTGCACCTGTAGGCCCTACTGTTTTAACACAAGAGAGCAGGAGTGTTCTAAATCCAAAGTTAAAAGAAGTTGTGGAAGAAGAATAAGATGGCTATGATGGCAGTTATGCATCTTCATCTGAAGGGCAATATGATAGTGACACTAACCCTTATTATATGGGGGATTTAAGGCCTAACTATAATGAGGAAATGAATGATGCTGAAGACATGGAGATGGAAGAGGGAAACAGACACAGAGAGGAAGAAGTACAAGAACAACACGAGGAAGAAACAGAGGATGAAGAATCAGAAGAAGAAACAGAGGAGGAAGAAAAATTGCATTATGAGGGTGACACAGAGGTATAGGAATTATTTGATTTGGAGGATGATGACCCTATTGTTCCAGAAGAGGAATAAAAAATATCTGTGCCAGCAAAAAAGAAGCGGAAGCTGCAAGTAAGGAGGGGACCAACAACAAGGTCACATTCCAGTGTTTTAGAAGAAGTGCAACCTGATTAGAAACCATCATCAGATGAAGAAGATAATAGTTTACTAAAGGACAGTGAAGATGATGGGTTTCAGCCACTAGCATTTGTGCTACCTCAAAGAAGGAAGAGCAGGACAAAGAAGAGGCCACCTAGAGTGTGGTACAATGAGGATTTGGAGCAACCACACCAACAACTACAACTGCATATGTGTTTCAGAGATCAACATCAATTCAGAGATGCTTTGTTGAGCTTGCGCATCACTCAGTGCAGAGACTTCAAGTATCATAGGAACTCAGATCAGAGGATCATTGTGCATTGCAAGAATTCACAATGCAAGTTCTGCATTGTGGCAGCTGTTATAAAAGGGGAAAACACTTTTTGCAATTAAGAAGATGGGAGTACAACGCACTTGCCCTAGTTCTACTGAAACAACCAGGGTAAGTACCAAGTGGCTTGCACAGCAATATGATCCACTATTCAGATCTGATGTCACTACTAGCATACATACACTTATTGATGCCTGCATGGAAAAGTATGGTGTGGATGTGCCCATGGCTATGGCATATAGGGCAAAAAACCTAGCTGTTGAGGCTGTGTTGGGAGATCATAAGAAGCAATACCCAAGGCTGAGAGACTATGCTCAGACTGTCATGGATACAAACCCTGGGAGTAGAGTTGTAGTCACCACTGTAACTCCAAGAGCCACTGAAAAAATCCCACATCCAGGACCAAGATTCCATGCCATGTTTTACTGCATCAGTGGAGCAAGGGAGGGATTTCTACAGGGGTGTAGACCATTCATTGGTTAGTTTATTTTAGCTTGTACACTACTTTGATGTTGTTAGTTTCAATAGCTTGCACATATAAATGCATTTAACATGTTATGTTTACTTCCTATTTTAGATATTGATGGATGTTTTATCAAGCTGACCACTGGTGCACAAATCCTTGCTGCCACTGGTAGAGATGGCAATAACAACATATACCCACTGGCATTTGGCATTGTTGGACAAGAGGACAAAGCAAACTGGTGCTGGTTTCTACACCAACTGAAAATTTGTCTTGGAGGAGAAGTTGGACAGTATGGTCCATATACTATAATGTCTGACTGACAGAAGGTATGTGTATCCACCTTGCCTTGCCTGCTAAATATGTGTTTACATGTGTATTAGACAGTAGCTTAGCTGTTTAAATTTTGTGCACCAGGGGCTATTGTATGCAGTGAATAGAGTTTTTCCTAACAGTCATCAAAGATTCTGCTTAAGACACATATATGCAAACTTCCAAAATGCTGGCTTTAGGGGGGCAGACCTTAAGAAGTGCATGGATAATGCCAGTTATGCATATAATGAACACAAATTTAATAAAGCAATGGATGATCTCAAAGCTGAGAGTGAGGAAGCTTGGCAGTGGCTTAGTGCAATACCCAAGAAAACCTGGGCTAGGCATGCATTCGACACAAATTGCAAGACTGACTTGGTTGTCAACAATTTGTCTGAGGTGTTTAACAAGTACATCCTAGCTCATAGGAAAAAACCAATAAGAACTATGTGTGATGGCATAAAGGATAAGTAGATGGTTAGGTGGCACAGGAATAGAGAGAGTGGAAAGGAAGCTAGATGGGAGATCACACCATGATGTCTCCTACACAACCTTCTTCTTGTAGACGTTGTTGGGCCTCCAAGTGCAGAGGTTTGTAGGACAGTAGCAAATTTCCCTCAAGTGGATCACCTAAGGTTTATCAATCTGTGGGAGGCGTAGGATGAAGATGGTCTCTCTCAAGCAACCCTGCAACCAAACAACAAAGAGTCTCTCGTGTCCCCAACACACCCAATACAATAGTAAATTGTATAGGTGCACTAGTTTGGCGAATAGATGGTGATACAAGTGCAATATGGATGATAGATATGGGTATTTGTAATCTAAAAATATAAAATAATTTTGAGAGGTATGCTTTCATTGTCAACATAACGACCAAGAGTTCCCAATATCTTCCATACTAGATACATTATAGGCGGTTCCCAAACAGAAAGGTAAAGATTTTACCCCCCCCCCCACCAACAATCACACTCCACGGCTTGTCTGAAACAACGGGGTGTCGTCCAACTATCAACAATCCTGGGGGAGTTTGTTTAAATTATTTGCGAAATTGTTTTTGATCTTTTGATCATAGGACTGGACATCCCAGTTACCGGCCATTTTCTCATGAATGATGAGCGGAGTCCACTCATCGTGAGAATAACCCACCTAGCATGGAAGATCCTGACAGCCCCTAGTCGCTACATGAGCGATTCGGGCATACAAAAAAGATTATTATTTGAAGGTTTAGAGTTTGGCACATGCAAATTTACTTGGAACGGCAGGTAAATACCACATATAGGTAGATATGATGGACGTTTTGAGGAAGGTATATGGTGGGTGTATGATACCGGCGAAAGTTGCGCGGCACAACAGAGGCTAGTAATGGTGGAAGGGTGAGAGTGCGTATAATCCATGGACTCAACATTAGTCATAAAGAACTCACATACTTATTACAAAATCTATTAGTTATCGTAACAAAGTACTACGCGCATGCTCCTAGGGGGATAGATTGGTAGGAAAAGACCATCTCTCGTCCCCGACCGCCACTCATAAGGAAGACAATCAATAAATAAATCATGCTCCGACTTCATCACATAACGGTTCACCATATGTGCATGCTACGGGAATCACAAACTTTAACACAAGTATTTCTCAAATTCACAACTACTCCACTAGCATGACTCTAATATCACCATCTTCATATCTCAAATAAATCATCAAGTATCAAACTTCTCATAGTATTCAATGCACTTTATATGAAAGTTTTTATTATACCCATCTTGGATGCCCATCATATTAGCACTAAATTCATAACCAAAGCAAATTACCATGCTGTTTAGGACTCTCAAAATAATATAAGTGAAGCACGGGAGTTCATCTATTTCTTCAAAATAAAACCACCGCCGTGCTCTAAAAGGATGTAAGTGAAGCACTAGAGCAAATGACAAACTACTCCGAAAGATATAAGTGAGGATCAAAGAGTAGTTGAATAATTATGTAACTATGTGAAGACTCTTTAACATTTAAAAATTTCAGATCTTGGTATTTTATTCAAACAGCAAGCAAAACAAAAGAAAATAAAATGACGCTCCAAGCAAAACACATATCATGTGGTGAATAAAGATATAGCTCCAAGTAAAGTTACCGATGAACGAAGACGAAAAAGGGGAGGCCATCCGGGGCATCCCCAAGATTAGGCTCTTGGTTATCCTTGAATATTACCTTGGGGTGCCTTGGGAATCCCCAAGCTTAGGCTCTTTCCACTCCTTATTCCATAGTCCATCGAATCTTTACCCAAAACTTGAAAACTTCACAACACAAAACTTAACAGAAAACTCGTAAGCTCCGTTAGTATAAGAAAATAAATCACCACTTAGGTACTGTTGTGAACTTATTCTAAATTCATATTGGTGTAATATCTACTGTATTCCAACTTCTCTATGGTTCATACCCTCCGATACTACTCATAGATTCATCAAAATAAGCAAACAACACATAGAAAACAGAATCTGTCAAAAACAGAACAGTCTGTAGTAATCTGTATCAAACGCAAACTTCTGGAACTCAGAAAAATCTGCAAAAATAGGAAGGCCTAGATAATTTGATTATTGATCTACTGCAATTGGAATCAGTATTTTATCACTTTCTAGTGATTTTTAACAATTGTTTTCGTGAGCAGAAAGTTTCTGTCTTTTTCAGCAAGATCAAATAATTATCATCCAAGAAGATCCTATAGGTCTTACTTGACACAAACACTAATTAAAACATAAAGCCACATCTAACCAGAGGCTAGATGATTTATTTATTACTAAATTGGAACAAAAAGCAAGGAATACAAATAAAATTGGGTTGCCTCCCAACAAGCGCTAACGTTTAACGCCCCTAGCTAGGCATGATGATTTCAATGATGCTCACATAAAACATAAGAATTGAAACACAAAGAGAGCATCATGAAGAATATGACTAGCACTTTTAAGTCTAACCCACTTCCTATGCATAGGGATTTTGTGAGAAAACAACTTATGGGAACAATAATCAACTATCATAGGAAGGCAAAACAAGCATACCTTCAAAACTTTAAGCACATAGAGAGAGGAAACTTGATATTATTGCAATTCCTACAAGCATATGTTCCTCCCTCATAATAATTTTCAGTAGCATCATGAATGAATTCAACCATATAACCAGCACATAAAGCATTCTTTTCATGATCTACTTGCATAGAAATTTTACTACTCTCCACATAAGCAAATTTATTCTCATCAATAGTAGTGGGAGCAAACTCAACAAAATAACTATCATGTGAAGCATAATCCAATTGAAAATTAAAATCATGGTGACAAGTTTCATGGTTATCTTTATTCTTTATAGCATACGTGTCATCACAATAATCATCATAAATAGGAGGCATGCTATCATCATAATAAATTTGCACATCAAAACTTGGGGGACTAAACATATCATCTTCATCAAACATAGCATCCCCAAGCTTGTGGCTTTGCATATCATTAGCATCATGGGTATTCAAAGAATTCATACTAACAACATTGCAATCATGCTCATCATTCAAATATTTTATGCCAAGCATTCTATGTAATTCTTCTTCTAGTACTTGAGCACAATTTTCCTTTCCATCATTCTCACGAAAGATATTAAAAAGATAAAGCGTATGAGGCAAACTCAATTCCATTTTTTTGTAGTTTCCTTTTATAAACTAAACTAGTGATAAAACAAGAAACTATAAGATTCAATTGCAAGATCTAAAGATATACCTTCAAGCACTCACCTCCCCGACAACGGCGCCAGAAAAGAGCTTGATGTCTACTACACAACCTTCTTCTTGTAGACGTTGTTGGGCCTCCAAGTGCAGAGGTTTGTAGGATAGTAGCAAATTTCCCTCAAGTGGATAACCTAAGGTTTATCAATCCGTGGGAGGCGTAGGATGAAGATGGTCTCTCTCAAGCAACTCTGCAACCAAACAACAAAGAGTCTCTTGTGTCCCCAACACACCCAATACAATGGTAAATTGTATAGGTGCACTAGTTCGGCGAAGAGATGGTGATACAAGTGCAATATGGATGATAGATATGGGTATTTGTAATCTGAAAATATAAAAACAGCAAGGTAGCAAGTGGTAAAAGTGAGCGTAAACGATATTGCAATGCTAGGAAACAAGGCCTAGGGTTCATACTTTCACTAGTGCAAGTTCTCTCAACAATAATAACATAATTGGATCATATAACTATCCCTCAACATGCAACAAAGAGTCACTCCAAAGTCACTAATAGTGGAGAACAAACGAAGAGATTATTGTAGGATATGAAACCACCTCAAAGTTATCCTTTCTGATCGATCTATTCAAGAGTCCGTAGTAAAATAACATGAAGCTATTCTTTCCGTTCGATCTATCATAGAGTTCGTACTAGAATAACACCTTAAGACACAAATCAACCAAAACCCTAATGTCACCTAGATACTCCAATGTCACCTCAAGTATCTGTGGGTGAAATGCATCACACAATCTCAGATTCATCTATTCAACCAACACAAAGAACTTCAAAGAGTGCCCCAAAGTTTCTACCGGAGAGTCAAGACGAAAACGTGTGCCAACCCCTATGCATAAGTTCACGAGGTCACAGAACCCGCAAGTTGATCACCAAAACATACATCAAGTAGATCACGTGATATCCCATTGTCACCACAGATAAGCACATGCAAGACATACATCGAGTGTTCTCAAATCCTTAAAGACTCAATCCGATAAGATAACTTCAAAGGGAAAACTCAATCCATTACAAGAGAGTAGATGGGGAGAAACATCATAAGATCCAACTATAATAGCAAAGCTCGCAATACGTCAAGATCGTGCCGAATCAAGAACACGAGAGAGAGATCAAACACATAGCTACTGGTACATACCCTCAGCCCCGAGGGTGAACTACTCCCTCCTCGTCATGGAGAGTGTCGGGATGATGAAGATGGACACCAGTGAGGGATCCCCCCTCCGGCAGGGTGCCAACAGGGTCCCGATTGGTTTTTGGTGGCTACAGAGGCTTGCGGCGGCGGAACTCCTGATCTATTGTGTTCCTCAATGTTTTTAGGGTATATGGACATATATAGGCGAACGAAGTCGGTCAGGGGGGCCACGAGGGGCCCACGAGGGTGGGGGCGCACCCAGGGGGTAGGGCGCGCCTCCCTGCCTCGTGGCTTCCTCGAGCTTCCCTGACGTCTACTCCAAGTCTCCTGGATTGCTTCTGTTCCAAAAATAACTCTCCCGAAGGTTTCATTCCGTTTGATATTCCTTTTCTTCGAAACACTGAAATAGGCAAGAAAACAACAATTTGGGCTGGACCTCCGGTTAATAGGTTAGTCCCAAAAATAATATGAAAGTGTTTAGTAAAGCCCATAAACATCCAAAACAGATAATATAATAGCATGAATACTTCATAAATTATAGATACGTTGGAGACGTATCACACCACATTACAGTGAGAAGTTGGAGATTGAAAAGGAAAGGGCTAGGTACTGCAAACCCATTCAAGCAGGTGTTAACTTGTGGCAAGTAACTAGTGGGGAGCAAACACATGTTGTCAATTTGGAACTTGAAACCTATGGTTGCAGAAAGTGGGACCTCAGTGGCATCCCATGTAACCATGCCATCTCAGCAATTAACAAGGAAAAAAGGTTTCCAGAGGACTTTGTAAGCAATTTTTCAAGAAACCATATTACTTGGCAGCATATGAACCAATGATATATCCTGTCCCTGGTGAGCATGACTGGACAAAGACCCCAGGTCCAGACATAGAACCACCAGCATTTAAAGTGAAGGAAGGAAGAAAGAAAGAGAAGACGATAAAGGGAAAATTTGAAGTTCCAAAGCCAAAGTCCACCTCAGGACAATAACTTGTAGCAATTGTGGATTACAAGGGAATAAATACACAAGCTGCCTTAAAAAATTGAAACCTGGGTTGGCCTTAAGAAAGAACAAACATGTGGTAAGCCCCTTTGAACTAGTTCTTCAGTTTGACGTTTCTGTAAATTACCTTTCTCCCTTGTACATTTCTTACTTGTAGTATTATTAACTGTGTTTCCTTTCAATTTTTTTCCAAGCCTGCTGCAAGGAATTCACAAGAAAGAGGTGTTGCTCCTACAGCTCCTGCAGGAACACCTAGAGCTACTTCAGCAACACCTAGAGCTCCTGCACCAACAACTAGAGCTCCTGCACCAACACCTACAGCTCCTGCACCACCACCAAGAGCTGCTCTAGCTGGAGGAAGAACTGGAAGTGCTGCTGGTAGAGGTGGTGGAAGTGCTGCTGGTAGAGGTGCTGGAAGAAGGGCTGGTGGTGGAAGAGGATCTGGAAGAGCATCTTCGAGTGCTCAATCTTCTGTTGGGAGAGGCGCTCATTCTTCAAGGCCTTTCTCTGCCCCAAGGCAGTATGGTGCCTCAACTTCTAGTGCTCCTCCACCAACTGATGGCAAACACACTGGATGGATGGCCTGGTTCAATGCTAGTAGAGGTGGCAGAAGGTGATGCAAACTTCTGTTGATGCTACAATGTGCACCAGCTACAATGTGTAATGTTATCTTTTGGTTTGATGACACTCTAGTAACTTGTGCTGCTACTACAATGTGCTTTATTTTGGTTTGATGCCACTGCAACAACTTGTGCTGATGATACATTGTGCTTTATTTTGCTTTGTGACACAGCAGCAACTTGTGCTCATGCTACAATGTGTATTATTTAGAGTTTGATGCCACTACAATGTGTTTTCTTTTGGGTTTGATGCCACTGAAGCAACTTGTGCTGATGCCAATGGATATCTTGATGGTTCTGTTGGGGATAACTTGATGGTTCATGGATTGATGCCACTTGGGTGGATAACTTGATGGTTTATGTTCATACTTTAATGGCATTGTTTTGCTATTTGGTAATGTGGATGAACCAACCTAAACCTAAGCATTAGTGTTTATGGTGGCTAGGGGTCGACGGAACCACCTAAACCTAAGCATTAGGGTTTATGGTGGCTCGGGGTCGACGGAACCACCTAAACCTAACCATTAGGGTTTACGGTGCCTCGGGGTCGACGGAGCCACCTAAATCTAACTATTAGGGTTTACGGTGCCTCGGGGTCGACGGAGCCACCTAAACCTAAGCATTAGGGTTTACGGTGCCTCGGGGTCGACGGAGCCACCTTAACCTAAGCATTAGGGTTTACGGTGCCTCGGGGTCGATGGAGCCACCTAAGCATTAGGGTTTACGGTGCCTCGGGGTTGACGGAGCCACCTAGACCTAAGCATTAGGGTTTACGGTGCCTCGGGGTCGACGGAGCCACCTTAACCTAAGCATTAGGGTTTACGGTGCCTCACGATTGACGAAGCCACCTTAACCTAAGCATTAGGGTTTATGGTGCCTCATGGTCGACGGAGCCACCTAAACCTAAGCATTAGGGTTTATGGTGCCTCGAAGTCGACGGAGCCACCTTAACCTAAGCATTAGGGTTTACGGTGCCTCGTGGTCGACGGAACCACCTAAACCTAAGCATTAGGATTTACGGTGCTCGGGGTCGACGGAACCACCTAAACCTAACCATTAGGGTTTATGGTGGCTAGGGGTCGACGGAACCACCTAAATCTAACCATTAGGGTTTATGGTGGCTAGGGGTCGACGAAACCACCTAAACATAGGCTTCCAATGCATGATATAACATAACCATCTAATATTCCAGTGCTAACATAACCATCAAATAGTCTTCCAATGCTAACATAATCATCTAATATAAAACCTAGTGCATGAGAAATCATAACTTTTAGTCTACCTATCCTGGCATAGAATATCTGATCCATCTTCCAATGCATGATATATCATCATTTCAAGTCTAGCAAACATAACACACAATACTTACTGGAGTTCAACATATTATAGGGTACACAACCATTGTTCACAATACATAGTGGAGTTTAGATGCATAGTTCATCCTTTTCTCACAAAAGGATGAAAAGCATATCTACTACATACATACATACATACATAGCCATAGTTCATCTTAGAGAAGTTCACATTTAGTAGAGCCATACACTACACAACCATCATGCCCAAAAGGTCAGCATTGCCCACTAGTCTCATATTCATTTTCTTCACTTCTCTAAGATGGCCTGGATCCCCTTGATCTTCTCCTTCAGCTTCTCCTCTGCCTTCATCAGCTCAGCAATCTAAAGCTCTAGCTGCCCCTTCTCTTCACCATGCTTTTCCTTTCCCTTAAGCAAATCAGCAACCTGAAACTTCAACTCTAGCTTATCTTGGGTGAGCTTCTCCTCAGACTTTGTGAGCTCTACATTCTTCAACTCCAAGTTCATCTTAGCTTCACTAAGCAATTGCATGTCTGTAATATTCTTCAACTTCAAGTTCTGGATGATTGTTGCTTGAGCTCTTGTCAGGTTCAGTAGCACTTCATACTTATGATTAAGCTTCTCAGACTCTGCATCTTTCTTTGCCATTTGTGCCTTCATATCAGCCACCAGTTCACTTATGCATTGTTGCTGATATGTAATGCTAGACTGTAGATATCTGAAATCCACCACCCTCTCCTCCTGGAAGCTCATAAGCTCATGCATATCTTGGACTAACTTGTCATAGTTGGCCTCCAGCTTGTTCTTCTCTTCTGTCAGATGGTGGATAGTGAAAGAACTTTCAAGATTATCATTCACCCTAGCACTCTTTCTATCTTCAACCATTGCCCACAGCTTCAACAATGCATTTTGCATTGTTGGGGGCCACTGGTGATCAACCCATTCAACAAACCCACAATTCTGCCCTTCCTGCAAAAAGAGTAAAAAGATAAAAAATAAACAAGTTAGTTCATGCCACAGGTAAATAACTAGTGCAAAGCAATAGCACTGTTTTTCCTTTCTACATTGGTAATAATAGCACCACTAAGCTACACTGGTAATTGAGATGTACCTACCCACTAAATAACAGCATGACAAATTACAGCACCACTCAGCTACAGATTTGAACTAGATTTTGCTAATCAGCTACAAAACAAGAGCAATCTCAAACTGCAAACTTGGTGAACTGCCAAAGCATATGCAGTACATACTATCCATTCAACTGAATATTTGTAGCATTTAGATACATAACAGAAGGTCCATCCCAACATAAAAGTAACATTTTCACTCAATATTTAGTTCCAAACAGGAGCAAAAGTAACAGCAACATAATTAACAGTAGCATTGTCATTCAACTACATAAAAATGCCACAACAGCAACATAAAACGTGTAGAAGTCCCAAACTGAATATTTCACATGATAGCAAGAACAATCCCGCTGCAAAATAACAGTACCATTGTCATTAAACTACACAAGCTACTGCTGTTGCAAAAGTGAATATGCCCTAATAATCAAGCCTTGTACTCATGTTCAATATGCCACTGTCAAACCAACAATAATATGACACTATCAACCTAAATATAATATCCCACTATCAGCCTACAATTCATACCGGCTCTGCACATGCTAAGAACCTTCTCCCTGTGTCTGTTCCTTCAAATGCGACAAGCCTCTCAGATGCCTTGCCGTGCTTCTCACATGGTGACATCGTTTCCAGCTCAAGCTCCTGGTAATCTGGATCTTCAACGCTGAAAGGGACCTGCCGAAGCTCGTACAAACAAAATGCCCAAATCAAAACCCAGCGAAATCAACCAAATCAAAAAGGCCCAAATCTGAAACCCTAACCCTAAACCTAGCTCAAGGAAAATCACCTGGTTAAGCCCGTCCGTGGATGAGGTCGAGTGCATGTACGGCAGGCTGGACGTGTCCTCACTGCTTTCGTCTTCGAAAACCATGGCGGGCGGCGGCGGTCCGGTCCGGCAATGCTGCGGGCGGCGACGAGGGCGGCGAGAGAGGAGCGAGGAGGGAGGCACGAGCGAGGAGGAAGAAGTGGAGCACGGGCCGGTCCGGTTCGAGCTGGACCGCACCTATCGAGCGCGGGGGCGGGTGCCGATTCGCCAGCGTGGCAGCTGACGCGCGGGCCCGGGCGGTCAATTCCAGCGTCAATACATAGAAATACGAAGTTTAGCGCGATTTGCAACAGTTCGACCCAAACGTGGTACTGACACGTAAAAATTACCAAAAGTGATACCAATTCGCCACCACCGCCCAAATGTGGTACTATCGTGTAATTATCTCGCCAGTGGGCGCCACACAGGGCTCCCGAGAATCATTTGCCTTTTTGTCCAGCCAAAAACCCACGTATTGGCATTGATTATTTTCGTTCGAATTCCACCCAGTTTGTGTAGAAATTTGCCACCAAATCTGATTTTCTTTCGGAATCGTCTTTGCTCCAAAACCTGGATTCAAGACTTATACTACTCCATATTATTTGATTGTTTTTCTTTTCCATATTGAGAAACAGTAAAAGGGGGCGAGCTACAGCTCCCCATAGCGATTTGAAGTTCTTGGCCGTCCGATCACACTTATCCACGGTTCAGATCTCTGGGTCGTTTCACCGCTTGCATGTGCTCGTTTCTTAGGCCCCGTTCGCTTCACAGGATTTCTGGACATTCCAAAGAAATTATGGATTTCATGGTTTCTTTTCCCTTTGTTGTGTCCGTTATAAAGGAATTCGCTACAGTATACCATAGGAAAGGATTGCTAACAGTGTCAATTCTATAGAAATCGACACATCTACCCTGATCTCTTTTTTTGGCGGAAGCCCGAGGCTGCCCACTGATAAGCTGAATAAAATATGCAGTGTGGGTCCATGTGTGAGAGAAGAATGACTAGCATGCGAATTAAAAATCAGCACAGCTCTGCTAGTGTGTGGTTAGGACTAGTACGAGTGCTGCAGCTCTTTGTTATCCATCCGGCGTTCAGAACGCACAACCACTGTTTCTTTCCTCTATTTTACATTCCTCCGTATTCTTAATATACTAAACCTAGCTAGGTTTGATTTATCAGGGTTTTTTGACTTTTTACAATCAGTAAAAACCTGGCCAATGAGGACCTGCCACGTTATTTATTGGTGGATCTGGGAGGGTACATCTTCAGGTGGATCTACCGATTTTGCATGAGATTGGTTCTTCTGGTCAACCGAGCGGCATGGGTGGTGGCTGTTTTCGATTTTGTTTCTGGTATGTGCATGCGTTCTGTCGCCGCTTAAATTTCTATTCCCGGTGTTTCTGGATGCCTCTTGATTCGATCTCTTTCTTTCCCGAAGACTCCCGTCATCACCGCTTTACCGCCTTATGCTTCTATAAATTCTCCTCTTTCCCATCATGATGCCGGCAACCTACGCCCATCCTCTTCAACCTAACCGCCTGTCCGTGACTCACCCCTCCAGGCGATGACCGTGTCTTTCTTCTTCTCGGCCGGCGGCGCGGCCGATGTGGTCATGCACGCAGGACAGGAAGCACGGCGACCTGCGTCTGTGCGGAGGCGAAACTCAGGCCGCGGTGGCGCGCCGTCCCGTTGCCATTTTCCATGTCCTCGCCATCACCGTGTGCCCATGCGCTGCGGATCTTGACTTCGATCCCCCCTTACCCGTCGACGCCTCCAGCTCGCGACCTCCCAGGCCGCCGGAGCCCTGCAGGCCTGTGTCACCTCGCCACTATCTCGACCTTGTGTTCGCCTACACCGTCAGTGCCTTGCCCTCAAGCGCCACTAGAGCCCTTGGCCCCGCGTCTTTGTACGTGGCGAGGTGCAGCCTTGGCTAGGCTGGAGCCAAAGCCGGCAATGGCTACTACAACGGCATCGACTTCTTAGGTGCGTGCTCTTCTCTGCATGCCTCGAAACTAGCTTAGTTGCATCTTACACGTCCTTGGAGAGTACCGTACTGACGCCATGTCTGCATAGCTGCCAAACTGGGTGAACTGCCAAGCGTTGGAGCTTTTTCTTCTGCGTGTTATGGCACTGAGATTTGTACCGGGACTTGTGGCATATGAGAAGAGATGCTAAGGAGAGAGAACTCAATGCATTGCTTGCTTCATCAGGTATATTTGTCACATTATCTTAAAACAGTTCTTACTTCATAGTGCAGTGCTCGCCTGATCTTTTTTCTTTTGCGGGAATGCTCGCCTGAAAAACTGGAACAGTAATGTTCCTTTCATGCTTCATAGTTATGTTATTAGTGACATTCCTTGCATGATGCCACAATCAGAGGTGCAAGAAGGAGCCGGAGGCTTTGAGAGCATGCTATCATGGTTATGAACATGTATGGATTAGCAACTGGGAGTCTGGGATACAGTCACTGTAGTAAGAAATGCCTGGTGAACTGAATCAAGAATGGCCTAATTGTACCTTGCCTTTTCTGTCACTGGCAAGGACGATCTGCTGGGCGACGTCAGGCCGTGTGGCACGCCGGTCAAGGAGTTCACCTTCGCCGCCGCGCTCATAGCATTTGGAATGCTCAATGTTGTCACCCCGTCTTCATAGCCGTTGTCTGTCCACCGTGTCGGCGGTGAGTACTGCCAACGTGAGACGAATATCTCTCTATTTACTACTTCCTCATCCAAGGGAGTATCTGTCTACCCCGATTTTATCATCGAACAAAAAAGAACTATCTATCCAAATCCGATTGAAATTTACAGTTGCTTTGTTATCGAGAGTTGAGTTCTGGACTGGGGAATTCAGAAGGGGTTTCCCCATGTAGGAGCATCGATCAGTTGATGTCTTTTGAGTCATTTGTATTTTGCATCTTTGAGGCAACTTAAACTTTTCATTTCTATTGTTGGCCTGAATAAAAATCTATATGTCCGAAGTTCTCCATGTCTGGCTGAACTGATTGTGTTTGTTTGTTAATTTATGCAGTTCTGTAGATAGATATTTGATTATGCAGAATTGCTGTATTTAAGCCGATATGTAGGAAGATACTTGATTATGCAGAATTGTTGACCATAGAAAAGAGAGATTTAGATATTTTTTGTGTTAATAAATTTGGAGGAAGCGTCCTATTTTTTCACTCTGTAAAAAGTAAGCATAGCTAATTCCAGGTCGTGCATGTTACTAGATAGTGAAGGGTTTTCGTGGTTCTGGACTGGTTGTCCATTTTCCCCCTTTTTTGCCATCATGCCATCATTCATTCTGCCAGACAGTGAAGAATTTTTGTAGTTTTGGACTGGTTGACCCCCCCCCCCCCCCCTTCTTTGCCATCATGCCATCACTATTTACCTATATTACATTCAGATCATGATTTAGGTGAGAGCGTTGTTATTTTGTCGAGTTTTGTAAACATGGAGATACCTTGGAGCTTATTTGCCTATCCTCTGGGCTTGGTCTGTTTAGTAACTGTGGGTTCTGCTATGCATTTAAAAGCAGGTTTTTTATGCCGAACCAGCATGGTACTATCTTTAACTATTACTCCCTCCGTTCCAAAATAGATGACCCAACTTTGTACTAACTTTGTACTAAAGTTAGTACAAAGTTGGGTCATCTATTTTGGAACGGAGGGAGTACAAGAGAACTATTTATTAAAATTGACTATTGCAAGCAGTTAGTTCTCTCTGTTATCAGAAGCACTGTGTAGTTATCTCCTCTCCGTTAGCAAGTTCTTTACATTTGGTCACAGATTTAAAAATTTCACGGATCTAAATGTGTGATTTATTCAACTTTTTTACTCTTCCGAAAAGTCCAGACACTGCTCTTTTTATAGGTTCATCTGAAATGGACACAAGAAAGCCCAATCCGGAAACAGGAAACTCTAACATCTTTAGTTTTTTTTACCACAATCAGGACAGTTTGCTGCTGTCACCAATGAGAAGCTAGCTAATCCTTCTTTCCAAGGAATTTTTTGTTGTCTACTCGAGCTAAATATGTTTAGTATAAAAAAACATTATCAGTAAGATTGCACCTGCCTAGAAGCCATTTCGAATAACAGTGTGGTCAAGTGCTCTAAACGAGCAAGGAATCAGATGTTAAAGTCTATCTTTGGCTGAATGTGCATGCTTTGATTGAAATATACTTTTCCATTTTCACTTAATTGGCTCCATATGTTTGATAATTAAGAAACAATTCAGAGTTAGCGTGCTGAAGGAATTTACTATTTGAATGAATAACCGCCTCTTTTTTAAAGTCATGTTTGCATGATGTCCAGGTACAAATTGGCATTCGAATGGTTCAATTTTAGTGCAACTTGTACGCCCATGTTTCCTGTGGTCCATGGCAACCTATGTACTGAAGTCCATTTCGACAAAGAACAAAGGTAGAATGGCATATTTATCCTAGAAACTAGGGAGTTTCAAACCGTTTCGGGTAATATGAGGTTGTGCCACTATTTTTATGTTGTATTAATCCGGGGGATTTCATACCTCAAGCCCCAGATAGAAGGGTCTAGGCTGGGCATTTTTGTTGCTGTTGATGCAATAGATCTTTGAGGGAAAAGCATGTGACGATTGACAATAAAGCGAAGAACTGATGCGGTGGATGAGAAGTCCAATTTTGTAGGTATTGAATACAAATTGTTATAAAAAGGAAATAGAATGTTATTTGGCCCAACTGGACTATCCAGTGGTTTTCTGTGTCATGTTCATCTTCACATGTATCTTATAATTATTGTATCTAGAGATGTTGAACTTTTCAATGATGAGAGTCTCGTGTAGAAAGGCACCAATATTGTTTTGTTAAAATACTGTTTAGTCCCGAAGTTCAGACAATGATCTAAACTTTACTTTGCTGGCTCCAATGTCAATTAACTGATCTAACATCTTCTGTTGATTTGTCTGCATTGATTTATTTTCCTCCTTCGGGTGCTATGTTCCAGGCGAATGAAATCATGCCTTAATCAGATAGGCTAGGTAGTTAGTTGATATCTATCTATTGTAACGTACTCTATCCCTTCCTCTCCAAGTCTCCTGTAAGATCTCATGTATGCGCTACAGGGTTGTTGCGCCCCTGCCTATAACACGCACCCTCGCACCAAGGACAAGGCGTTTTCGCATATCGCACATGGTAATCAGAGCTATCCTCTTTAAAGCCATCTAGCGATCCAATCTCCAGCCATGTCTTCCTCCAGCGCTTCCCAGACCAACCTCAGCGGCCAAGTCACGGAGAAGCTGACCCGCACCAACTATGTCCTCTGGCGCGCGCAGGTGACACCGCAGCTCAGGGGCGCGGGAGTCTTCGGCTACGCCGACGGCACAACACCGGAGCCGGCCAAGTTCCTCACCACCAAAGATAAGGATGGGAAGGAAACCTCTGAGCCCAACCCTCTCCACCCTTTTTGGGTCCGGGAGGACCAACAGGTGCTGGGCTATCTCCTCAGCACCCTCACCAAGGAGGTCCTGCTGCAGGTGACCATGATCACCACGGCGAGCACGCTCTGGACGACGCTTGCAGGTATGTTCTCCTCGCAGTCTTTGAGCCGGGTCAATAACATCCGCACGGCCCTGCTCAGCGCGCAGAAGGGCACCCAATCGGTCGCCACCTTCTTCACCCATATGCGTGGCCTCGCCGATGAGCTGGCGGCCGCCGGCAAGCCTCTGCAGGACGACGAGCTCATCAGCTACATCCTTCACGGCCTCGACATGGAGTACCAGCCCTTGGTCTCTGCCCTCGACGTCCGCACCACCCCGGTATCCCTCGATGAACTCTTCTCTATGTTGAGTAACTTCGATCAACGGGTGGCCATGTACCAAGGGTCGGGCGGCTTCAAATCTTCAGCCAACGCCGCGGCCTGTGGCCGTGGCGGCTCCTCTCGCTACCGTGGCCCTCCTCGCTCCAAGGGCAAGCCTGGCGGTAGCGGTGGCAGCAACACCAGCGGCTCCAACTCCCGTAGCGGGCGCCCCTCCTCCAACAACACTAGGGGTCGCCGCGGCGGGAACGGCAAGTCTCGCCCGGATGTCGTGCGTTGCCAGATCTGTGGTAAACTCGGGCACTCGGCTAAAGACTGCTGGTACCGCTTTGAAGAAGATGAGGCTTCATCCGAAAATGAGGAAAAGGTTGATGCCGCTGCTGATGGTGCCTACGGCGTCGACACAAACTGGTACCTTGACAGCGGCACCACCAACCATCTCACGGGTGAACTTGAGAAAGTAACCCTCCGTGAGAAGTACCCCGGCAAGGACCAAATTCACACCGCGAGTGGGGCAGGTACGAGGATCCGTCATATTGGTCATTCAGTTATACATACCCCTCATCGTAAAATCCACCTTAGGAAAATTTTGCATGTCCCTAGTGCCAACAAAAATCTCCTTTCTGTTCATCGAATAGCGCTTGACAATCATGTCTTCATTGAGTTTCATCCTTTTTTCTTCTTGATTAAGGATCAGGCCACGAGGAAAATCCTATATCGAGGTAGATGTGTTTGAGGGCTCTACCCATTGCTTCCGGAGTTCAGAAGATTCAGTAAACAAGCCCATGGTGCTATCAAGCTTTCCTCCACACGATGGCATGATCGTCTAGGACATGCTTCTTTTTCCTTAGTAGAACGTTTGCTTAGAAAGAATAAGCTCCTGTTTGTTGGTGAGCGTCATGTTGAAACCATTTGTGATTCCTGCCAAAGAGCAAAAAGTCATCAATTACCGTATCCTATTTCTACTAGTGTTTCTACTCAGCCTTTACAATTAATTTTTTCGGATGTTTGGGGTCCTTGAAAGGGCATGTAGCCCCTAAGTGTGGTTTTGGTAATTGAATGACAATCTCTATGGACTAATGTTTTCAGTGAGATATATTTGAAGGTTTTGTCCATAGATGGTGCCTCAAGGATATTGGATGGAATCAAGGATGAAGTCCATATATATGAAGATAATGCCTCAAGGATATTGGATGGAATCAAGGATGAAGTCCATATAGATGAAGTTATATTTGCTCTAAGCTTTGGTATTAAATGACAATTCCTATGGAGCATCAAGTGCATTGGATCTTATATGAAGATATGTTCCATAGTGATGCTTGAAGTTCTTTGGGTTGTTATGTGAAGATTGCCATCAAAGCATCCGAAGAAGTCCTCATGGTATCCCTCTCTGGATACCCCATGCACACGGGTTTATACCGTGCGCACGGGGTCGAGTGTCAACTCTCTGGATACCCCGTGCTCACAGGGCCTAGGTGTTGGCTCTCGAGATTCCATATCCAGCGAGGTTTCAAGTTGGTCTTCTGAGGATCAAGGCTTGAGAGAATAATCAAAGAGAAGAATTCGAGTTATGGTTTCAAGACAAGATCATGGTGAGCTCATGTGTTGGGTTTCGGTTGATCAAGCCTTGAAGCAAGCAACTAGAGTGAAGAATTCATTATGCCTCTCAAGACAAGATCATGTTGATCAAGTCTTGAAGCAAGCAACTAGAGTGACGAATTCATTATGCCTCTCAAGAGTTTGGGATGGAGTTTTTAGAAGGGCAAGTGGTGACCAAGATGATATTCATAGTGGAACTTGATATGGTCATGAAAGAGTCTTTGGTGATATTGTCTTGAAGCAATGAAGTGAAATGAAGAGTTCATTGTGGCTTTCAAGAAACCAAGATGGAGCTTGATGTAAAGATGTTGGTTGACCAAGATGAAGCTCGAAGAGTATATCTAAGTGGTCAACTCACAAAGCACAAACAATGTACCACGTGAGATCAAGTGATCTAGTGGTATGGTAAGTAATTGTGAATTGTGCTTTGTTACCTAACCCGTGCTATATGTTTGTTATGTGTATGTGGGTTAGGTGTTTCTCATAGGCTTGCATCAAAAGGAAAGATCTCGTGTAGCCTATGTGTGGATGACATCAAGTGGTGATGGTCATCGGATTCGAGGAGTCCAAGTGCAAGATGAGATGACATCAAGTGGTGATGGTCATCGAGTTCGGGGAGTCCAGGTGCAAGATGAGAAGCCGGAGGTTATATGCTTTGAAGCTTGCGGTCCACATCATGATAATGTGCATGTGAAGATGGGCTTGAGATAAGGCTTCCCTCATTGCATCATGAGGAAGCAATTCGAGTATCTTCACCAAGTGGTCGTGGACAAGAAAGGGATTCCAACTTGAGGCAAGCATTAAAGTCATCATCAAGCTCAAGTTGAATGTGCAAGGCAAAGGTATACCTTAGCTAGGTTTTCCTAGTTTTTCCGGTCTCATAGTGCTTGGTGGGAGACCGGGTTATAGGTTTGATAGCCGTACTATCAAGAGGGACTCTCGGGCAAGTAGCTTGATCACGTCGCATGTAGAGAGATCAAACATTTGCATTACTTGCATCATTCTTTCTTGTTGATCTTGGGTGGTTCTCTATCTGAGGACCTTGGGCTTTTCCATAGCTTCAAAACGAGCCCAAGATCATCGAATTCGGAGTCCGTATGCCAAAGTTATCAACGTTTTAGTGGGCTGCTGCTGGCTGTCCTGGGGACTCCGTGTGCACGGGGTATTTGACACCCGTGGGCACGGGGCCCCATGTGCACGGGGCTTGTACCGTGCGCACGGGACCCCGTGGGAACGGGGTCTAAACCCCCGTGCACACGGGGTGCCCAGGAAATGCCCGTTGGAGCCGCAACGCCTAGTTTCTGAGTTTGGCTATTTGAGGGCCCTTTCCTCCCACCGGTTGGGGGTTGGTTCTTACACTTTCAAAACACCATTTTGAGCCTCTCTACACCTCTCCCAAAGCCCTTTCTCCCCTCTATGTGAAGGGGGATTTGTGGATGGATTTGTGAGCCATTTGTTGGTCATATCCATTGCATCCCCTCTCCTCAATCTCCTACTTTCAAAAGTGCATCTTGTGAGATTGAGAGAGTGTGTTGAGCATTTGTTGCTTGGCATTGCATTGCATTTGTTGCATTGGTTTGAGCTCCCCACATCGATTAGTTCGAGTGAGAGTCCGTAAGTTTATTACTCTTGGAGGTTTCGACCTCCTAGACGGTTTGGTGATATTCATTGTGAAGATTGTGAAGAGGCCTATGTGGCCAAGGTTCCCCCGGAAGCTTCCTCTTGTGGTGTGCTCCGGGGAAGGGTGTTGAAGTGGCCTAGGTGGTCAAGTTCCTCCGGAAGCTTCCTTGCTTGTGGTGTGCTCCGGAGAAGTTTGTAAAGGTGTGGTGGTCGCCTTCAAGACCAACCCCGAGTGAATCGAGGCTCATCCGTTGGGGGTGACTCGAAAAGGAGAATACGGTGAGTCACTTGGTGACGCCCCGGAGCTTTGGCTTCGGCACCGCTCTAACGGAGATTAGCACTCTCACGAGTGTGAACTTCGGGATAAATCCGCGTCTCCGACTCACTTGTGGTTATCTCTTACCCACACCCTTTACTTACCGCAATTCATACTTGCTCATATTGATATATCTTGTGCTAGTTGAATTGTTTAGTTGTTCCTACATTTCCATATCTTGTGATATAGTTTGTGCTTGCTAGTTTCCTTAAGTGCCTATCTTGTTTAGCATAGGTTGTTGGTGCACTTAGTTGAGCCTAGCATATTTAGGATTTGTGCTTGAAAGGTATCCGTTTAGTTTAATTCCGCATTAGGATAAAGCCAAATCCGTAACAGTTTTAAAACGCCTATTCACCCCCCCTCTAGTCGTCATCTAGATCCTTTCAATTGGTATCAGAGCTTTGGTCTCTCCTTGCTAGGCTTCACCGCCTAGAGAGTAAAGATGTCGACTAGTGGTATAGTGCACGATGACACTTTCTGTTTTAGTGGCACAAACTATCACTTGTGGAAAATTCGCATGCTTTGTCATTTCTGGGCCATGGGTCCAAATTTTGTGCGAATTGTTCTTGTAGGGGCTTCTCCATGGAAGGATGAACTTTTTCCATCTATTAAGGAAAATGATGATATGCTTTGTGGGTATGGTGCAAAGAATGCCTTAATCCGGTCTATATCCCTCGAAGTGTTTGAGTCAATTATGACGTGTGCGTCGGCTCATGAGATGTGGACAAAACTTGAAGAAATATATGGTGGGTCCAATCTTGATGAGGTCAATCATATTTCGGAGGTGTCTCTTGAGGAGTTCTCCACATCTTCATATCATGAAGAACTCCATATTGCTTCTTCCTCCGTGTGCTTGGACATTTCAACTTCTTCCACCTCACCATCATATGACATGTCCCAAGGTAATGACATGGTGAGTGGAAATATAATTTGTGATGATGATGTTGTGCTCAACATTGATGATCTTTCATGCATAAATGCTAATTTTGTAGCTTCTTTGGACTTGAACACATCTAGCAAAAATGACATACATTCTTGTGTTGATAGTCCTTACATATCATATAGAGATTCCTTGAATACTTGTTGTGATGATATGCTTGATTCTCCTTGTTGCCATGATATCTATGCTTCTATTTCCTCTAGTTGTTGTTTGACTAACCATGTAGAGGAAATAAGAGAAAATGGTGCACACATCACTAATGGAGAATTTGCTAGAAGAGCAAAGAAGGAAATCACTATGTTGGAGAGGAAATGCTATGAGTGTCAAGAGGATGGACATGGATATCCTACTCTTGATGATGAAGAATCTCCCTCTCCAAAAGAATCATCATCAACCTCCGATGTTCACATGTGCCTCATGGCAAGAGGTACTACCGAGGTATCATCTACTCTTAGTAATGATAATGATGAGAGTGATGATGAATGTGATAGGGATATGAGTCAAGAAATATATGAAATTGGTAATTCTCTTCGTGGAGTAAATAAGAACACTTATGAGATATTTAAAGATCTTATTACTCATTTTGGAAAGTGTAATGATTTACTTCACGAAGAGCAAGAACAAAATGATAAACTTGATTGTAACCTTCTTGATGCTCTAGAAACTCTTAGAGACTTAGAATCTTCCAAAGAAGAGATTGAAGTTGCTCATGATAAACTTAAAGAGGATTTTGAGCACCTTGACCTTGGCTACAAGAATGTCAAAGGAGAGCTCGCCAAACTCTCTAAGTCTTATGAGGAACTTCAAGCTACTCATGTGAAGTCTCTAGTTTCTTCTAGCTCCTCTCATATTGTCAATGATGCTTGTGCTACTAACTCTACTTCTTGTGAAGCATCTATCTTGAAGGAGAATGTTGAGCTACGGGCTCAACTTGTTTTGCTAACTAGCAATTATGGGAAATTAGAAGAAAGTCATGAAAAGCTCTCGGGCTCTCATGATGACCTTCTAATCTCCCATGAAAGGCTAAAGTTAGCTCATGAGGCTATTGTGACTAAGGTAACATCTTGTGAGCCTCATGTGGACATTAGCACTATTTCTACTCAAAATGCTTTATTGACATGTGCTAGTCCTAGTGATTCATCTAGACATATTATTCCCAATTCTTGTGATGAATTGCTCTCCTTGCCTTGTTGCTCTAACAATGAAGTTTCTACTTCCTCTAGTACTTTTGTTGATACTAACCTTGTAGAGGAAAACAAAGAGCTCAAGGCCCAAGTCACTAATTTGAAGAAAGACTTGGAAATGTGTCATGAAGGAAATTCCACTCTCAACACTATCTTGAGTGTTCAAAAATCCCCTCATGACAAGGGTGGACTTGGTTTCATCTCCAACAACAAGAAGTCCAAGAAAAAGAAGAAGGGACAAGACCAAGTCAAGAATGATGCCAACATTACATGCTTCAAGTGCAAGAATGTTGGACACCATGTGAGATATTGTCCATTGAAGAAGAAGGCTTCAAATGTGAAGCAACAAGGGAAGCGGCCTCAAGTTCAATCTCAAGGTCAACCTCAACTTGAAGAAAGGCCACTACCAATGATGAACCAAGATAATGCTCCCCAAGTTGAGAAAATAAAGAAGAAGAGAAGGGGGAGCACATGTTGCTATAATTGTCGTGAGAAGGGACACATATCCTCATCTTGTCCCAACGGTAACATCCCTAAGCCTCCTCTAGTCAATGATCATTATTCGCTTAGGAAGGATGTTGTTGGCAATTTGTTTGCCAAGTTTGTTGGCGCCCAAAGTGGCTTGGAAATGGAAAAGGCCATTTGGGTTGCCAAGCCTATTGTGACTAACTTCTTAGGACCCAACTTGGTTGGGTACCATCAAGCTCAAACTTGATCAATAGGTGTGTGGAGGACATTGGAGATTTGGCTAGTTCATAAAGAAAAGGATATCCACCATTTATTTGTTCGAGCCAAGTCATGTGGATTATCTTCATATTATCTATCCAATGTTCCTCTTTGCGGTAACTTGTATTTATATTGCTTACATTGAAAGTTGCTCGCCCCTTGCATGCTTAGGTTTTGTATCTAGCATGTGCATCTATATGTTGTGTTTCTTAGTATGCTTGATTTGTGTTATCTAGCATGTGTAGGTTGCATTGCACATTATATAGTGGTGTTTGCTGTTTTGAGCCTGTATTGTATCATGATTGGCTCTTGCAAGATATTAGTGGATCATCACATTATGGGGGAGTGTTTTGTTGTGTGCACATCACAAACCCAAAATGTGAATATGAGAAATGCCACATAGTATTGATATTCAATCTTATCTAGTCACTATGTGGTATGTCAAGCTCATTTGAAATTCAAATTCTCAGAGTATCCACTAATTATCTCTTGTTGGTTGTTATTTACCTTTGTTGCGTGCTTCGTCGCGGTGTCCTGTGAGGTTCTTCAGTAAGTTTCTGGACACCCCGTGTGCACGGGTCTCTGACCCCCGTGCGCACGGGGTACCACGAAACTTACTGGACACCCCGTGCGCACGGGGTCCTGGACCCCCGTGCGCACGGGGTGGGTGAAAATCACTGGACACCCCGTGCACACGGGGTCCTAGACCCCCGTGCGCACGGGGTGGTGTTTTTTTCTCTGGACACACCGTGCGCACGGGGCTGACCTAGCCCGTGCGCACGGGGTCCTATGGGCAGAAATGTCCACCCGGCCAAGTACGCTTTATTTATCTTTCTTTGCTTTGGAGTTGTTGATGATCCTGTGCATCTTCGTAATCTACCCCCGAGTGTTAATTCCAAATACCATTTGTATTCTCTTACAATTGGTATTTCCTCATGTGGTAGAACCTTATGATCATCTTCTTCTCGGCTTGTGCTTCAACTTGCCTTATCTCACTGCTTGTGCTATCTTTTATCTACTTGAGTAAGATAAGCCTTTGAGCATGTGTGTATTGTATATCCTATATGCTCTTTGGTTTTTGGTTAGTTCATATGTTGTACTTTGTGTGCGGTCCTGTGTGGATTCGTCACTTTGATATAATTTGGACAACTTGAATACTTTGTGATATTATCGGAGTATTCTTCGGTTAAGTGTTCTTTTGTCCAAATTGTATCTCTCTGGATCTTGGTAGGCATGAGCATGCATATTTATTTATATTCTTCTTCATGCCTTGCTTGCTACTTGATCCTCTATGTAGGGTAAACTCCATAAAATCATTAATGGTTAAAAGTGTGCATGAACTTCAAGTTCATATCCTTTTGCACATATTTAATGTGGAGTTTGCCCTATATATTGTGGTTGTCCTAACTACTTCGGACCCAATATGTTTGGGGACCAAATTGTACCTTAATGTGTTTTAGGTACTGTGGAGAAGCATTGGATGCTTGGCTTATTCACAAGGAAGGTGGAGACACCATGGAAAATTATTAGAGCCAAGCTTGGTTGATTCTTTGATTTGAGGGAGAAGATAAATGAAAACCCGATTCGGTTGTAAGTGTTTCATTCTCATCAATTCAACCCGGTTAACATAATTTGGGTCTTTTTGTTGGATATGCATCAAACTCCCACACTTACTGTATTCTCAATAAATCCACGGGATGTATTGAGGAAATGGTGAATGTGGAGTGTGATGAGAATAACAGCTTCCATGCGGAGCAATTTGTTTCAAGTGTTGTAGGTGATGAGGCTCCTTCCCAAGCTACAAGTACAATGGGGATTGGTCATATTCTTCCACAAGAAACACCCCTTGTCCATGTAGAAGAAGAAGGAGTAAGAGCCCCTCTTGTGGATCCACCACAAGGGAAGTCATCACCCCCAACACAAGAGCAAGATGCTATGGGAGATCATTTACCTATCCAAGAACAAGATCAAGTCCCTCATGTTCATGGGCTAGATCAAGGGCCCCTTGAACCAATGCTCTCTCGGTAACAAGTACTTACTTCATGCATTTGTTTAAATTAGAGTCAACATTGTGTATGTTGCATCATGGCATGTTTAGTACTTGTTGAGTTTGTGTTTCTTGCAACAGCTTAAACCTCCTTATTGCATCTATGAGACTTTTGAGAAGAAGCATATCATGGGGATCTATAAAACCATGCTCATGGTTCACTTATCCCAAATATGCCAATTAAGCAATTTATTGCATACCAATTCCTCAAAGTGCTCTTATGTGCAATATTGATAAAATTGCAAGAAACAATCTTTTTGGTTGTGGTATTTGCTCTCATGCTTAGTAATTCATTTTTATGCAAATGAGATCAGTTTGCGCCATGTGCCTTGTGCCATGTGCCATGTGACAAAGCCCTACGCTAAGATCAAGTTTGTATAAATAATGGATTCATTCTTGGATATCATGTTCTTATCTTTTGTATCTTTTTGTGTGTGCAAGTTTCTTTGTGGATGCTCATCTTGATGATTATTGGCCACGTAAGAAACTTATACACATGAGAAAGTGCATATCCCTCTTTGATATCCTTTCGTTTCCTTGCCGGTCCTTGGAATTGTCTCTTTTTATTCTTTGGTGGATCCGGTAAGAGGTTGAGTAGTGAGTGCTTGTATGTATTGCATATATCATTGCACTCATGAGTTGTTGGATATATTTTGGACCCTTGCTTAGTCAAGTGATGATCCTATTTTGTGCACGTTGTATCCAAGTACAAAACTAAATAATGCACAAATCATGGGGAGCTTCTCTATGTTCTTTAGAACACTCCTATGCTCATATCATAATATCTTTTTGGTGCATTTTATGGATCCTCAATATAGTGTGAATTTCTTCATTTGTTCGTAACTGGATATGTGCATTTGATTCCACTCACAATATGAGAAATGCACAAATTAAGGAGGAACTCATACTATATTGGTCTTCTAGATTTTTTCTCCATTTTGGCACTTGTTGCCAATGGGGGAGAAGTTTAGAGGGTTTAGGTGAAGTAGGTTGGTTCATGCATATCTACATTTGTTGTGGTTGTTGCATGGATGTGTATATAGAGGAAACTCCACCAAGTTCTTCCATGCATATATTGTGGGGGAGTTTGCTCTATATAGTGTGGTTCTACTAGCATCAAATTCTTGTGTAGTATTTCGATGCTAGTACAACCGGTTTTGATAACATCAACTATCTTTGTGATATTTGAGGCTATCAAAACCACCTCAAGTATTCAATTTATTCTCAGATAGATTGCATACTTGTTTTAAATTCATTATATAAACCCTCTTGTTGAGATTGTCATCAATTACCAAAATGGGGGAGATTGAAAGGGCATGTAGCCCCTAAGTGTGGTTTTGGTAATTGAATGACAATCTCTATGGACTAATGTTTTCAGTGAGATATATTTGAAGGTTTTGTCCATAGATGGTGCCTCAAGGATATTGGATGGAATCAAGGATGAAGTCCATATATATGAAGATAATGCCTCAAGGATATTGGATGGAATCAAGGATGAAGTCCATATAGATGAAGTTATATTTGCTCTAAGCTTTGGTATTAAATGACAATTCCTATGGAGCATCAAGTGCATTGGATCTTATATGAAGATATGTTCCATAGTGATGCTTGAAGTTCTTTGGGTTGTTATGTGAAGATTGCCATCAAAGCATCCGAAGAAGTCCTCATGGTATCCCTCTCTGGATACCCCATGCACACGGGCTTATACCGTGCGCACGGGGTCGAGTGTCAACTCTCTGGATACCCCGTGCTCACGGGGCCTAGGTGTTGGCTCTCGAGATTCCATATCCAGCGAGGTTTCAAGTTGGTCTTCTGAGGATCAAGGCTTGAGAGAATAATCAAAGAGAAGAATTCGAGTTATGGTTTCAAGACAAGATCATGGTGAGCTCATGTGTTGGGTTTCGGTTGATCAAGCCTTGAAGCAAGCAACTAGAGTGAAGAATTCATTATGCCTCTCAAGACAAGATCATGTTGATCAAGTCTTGAAGCAAGCAACTAGAGTGACGAATTCATTATGCCTCTCAAGAGTTTGGGATGGAGTTTTTAGAAGGGCAAGTGGTGACCAAGATGATATTCATAGTGGAACTTGATATGGTCATGAAAGAGTCTTTGGTGATATTGTCTTGAAGCAATGAAGTGAAATGAAGAGTTCATTGTGGCTTTCAAGAAACCAAGATGGAGCTTGAAGTAAAGATGTTGGTTGACCAAGATGAAGCTCGAAGAGTATATCTAAGTGGTCAACTCACAAAGCACAAACAATGTACCACGTGAGATCAAGTGATCTAGTGGTATGGTAAGTAATTGTGAATTGTGCTTTGTTACCTAACCCATGCTATATGTTTGTTATGTCTATGTGGGTTAGGTGTTTCTCATAGGCTTGCATCAAAAGGAAAGATCTCGTGTAGCCTATGTGTGGATGACATCAAGTGGTGATGGTCATCGGATTCGAGGAGTCCAAGTGCAAGATGAGATGACATCAAGTGGTGATGGTCATCGAGTTCGGGGAGTCCAGGTGCAAGATGAGAAGCCGGAGGTTATATGCTTTGAAGCTTGCGGTCCACATCATGATAATGTGCATGTGAAGATGGGCTTGAGATAAGGCTTCCCTCATTGCATCATGAGGAAGCAATTCGAGTATCTTCACCAAGTGGTCGTGGACAAGAAAGGGATTCCAACTTGAGGCAAGCATTAAAGTCATCATCAAGCTCAAGTTGAATGTGCAAGGCAAAGGTATACCTTAGCTAGGTTTTCCTAGTTTTGCCGGTCTCATAGTGCTTGGTGGGAGACCGGATTATAGGTTTGATAGCCGTACTATCAAGAGGGACTCTCGGGCAAGTAGCTTGATCACGTCGCATGTAGAGAGCTCAAACCTTTGCATTACTTGCATCATTCTTTCTTGTTGATCTTGGGTGGTTCTCTATCTGAGGACCTTGGGCTTTTCCATAGCTTCAAAACGAGCCCAAGATCATCGAATTCGGAGTCCGTATGCCAAAGTTATCAACGTTTTAGTGGGCTGCTGCTGGCTGTCCTGGGGACTCCGTGTGCACGGGGTATTTGACCCCCGTGGGCACGGGGCCCCATGTGCACGGGGCTTGTACCGTGCGCACGGGACCCCGTGGGCACGGGGTCTAAACCCCCGTGCACACGGGGTGCCCAGGAAATGCCCGTTGGAGCCCCAACGGCTAGTTTCTGAGTTTGGCTATTTAAGGGCCCTTTCCTCCCACCGGTTGGGGGTTGGTTCTTACACTTTCAAAACACCATTTTGAGCCTCTCTACACCTCTCCCAAAGCCCTTTCTCCCCTCTATGTGAAGGGGGATTTGTGGATGGATTTGTGAGCCATTTGTTGATCATATCCATTGCATCCCCTCTCCTCAATCTCCTACTTTCAAAAGTGCATCTTGTGAGATTGAGAGAGTGTGTTGAGCATTTGTTGCTTGGCATTGCATTGCATTTGTTGCATTGGTTTGAGCTCCCCACATCGATTAGTTCGAGTGAGAGTCCGTGAGTTTATTACTCTTGGAGGTTTCGGCCTCCTAGACGGTTTGGTGATATTCATTGTGAAGATTGTGAAGAGGCCTATGTGGCCAAGGTTCCCCCGGAAGCTTCCTCTTGTGGTGTGCTCCGGGGAAGGGTGTTGAAGTGGCCTAGGTGGTCAAGTTCCTCCGGAAGCTTCCTTGCTTGTGGTGTGCTCCGGAGAAGTTTGTAAAGGTGTGGTGGTCGCCTTCAAGACCAACCCCGAGTGAATCGAGGCTCATCCGTTGGGGGTGACTCGAAAAGGAGAATACGGTGAGTCACTTGGTGACGCCCCGGAGCTTTGGCTTCGGCACCGCTCTAACGGAGATTAGCACTCTCACGAGTGTGAACTTCGGGATAAATCCGCGTCTCCGACTCACTTGTGGTTATCTCTTACCCACACCCTTTACTTACCGCAATTCATACTTGCTCATATTGATATATCTTGTGCTAGTTGAATTGTTTAGTTGTTCCTACATTTCCATATCTTGTGATATAGTTTGTGCTTGCTAGTTTCCTTAAGTGCCTATCTTGTTTAGCATAGGTTGTTGGTGCGCTTAGTTGAGCCTAGCATATTTAGGATTTGTGCTTGAAAGGTATCCGTTTAGTTTAATTCCGCATTAGGATAAAGCCAAATCCGTAACAGTTTTAAAACGCCTATTCACCCCCCTCTAGTCGTCATCTAGATCCTTTCAGTCCTGCCCTAGTTCGGTTGGTAGACACACATATTACGTAAGCTTTATTGATGACTATAGCAAATTCTCGTGGATCTATCTTCTCAAGAAACGATCCGAGGTTTTTCAAGTGTTTCAAAACTTTCAAGCACTCGTTGAAAGAAAGTTCAACAGCAGGATCATTGCTGTACAGTCAGACTGGGGGGGATACGAAAAACTAAATTCCTTCTTCCAAACACTTGGTATTTCTCACCATGTGTCTTGCCCACATGCTCACCAGCAAAACGGCTCGGCTAAGCGCAAGCATCGCCACATTGTTGAAGTAGGTCTAGCTCTCCTAGCCGGCGCATCTATGCCTCTTAAATTCTGGGATGAAGCTTTTCTCACTGTTGTACACATCATAAACATGCTTCCTAGTCGAGTCATTCACAATGAAACTCCCATAGAAAGACTCCTTCACACCAAACCTGATTACAAGTCTCTTCGAGTTTTTGGTTGCGCCTGTTGGCCCAATCTTCGCCCTTACAACAATCGCAAACTCATGTTCCGCTCGAAACAGTGTGTCTTTCTTGGGTATAATGCTCAACACAAGGGTGTAAAATGTCTTGATGTGTCTACTGGACGGGTCTATATTTCTCGCGATGTTGTCTTTGATGAGACGAAGTTCCCCTTTGCCAACCTTCACCCCAACGCCGGTGCACTTCTTCGCAAAGAGATTCTCCTTTTACCTTCACATCTAGTCGGGTCCGATCAAGGGGGCAATAACTGTGATGATTCAATATTGACTGACCCTCCTAATACCTTGTGTGAGCCTTGTGATGATGCAGGAGACTATACAGAAAAAACGGAAGTCAAAACGATGTGGAAATACTCAATACAGAGCCATATTTCATGTGCTCCAACTAGGGGAACAAATCCCCCTCGGGATCTGCGTCGCCAGATATGTCAGCCGATCGTCTCCGGGATCCGGGCGGCCAGACACGCCAGACTGGCCAGGTGGATCTGCACCAGAATCCGCGCCAACGGCCTCGCCAGGTGCGGTCGGACGGGGGCCAGTGCGCGACTTATCCGAGCCAGCCACGCGGCGTCCCGCGGCTGGGGAGGCGGCCTCTCCCGCCCCGCGCCAATCAGACGCTGACACGCGGCGTCCTGCGGCTGGGTCTCGGTTCCCAACTCAGCCGATCTGCTACAAAAGGCGTGACCTGCGCCGTCCGACAAGCGCTGCTCCGACAGGCGCGAGATCCCGCGTCGATGGCCCGCTCCTGCCATCATGCGCCCATGATGAGCCCCGCGGGGCGGGATCTTCCGTGACCGCTGCAACGCCTGCGTCTTCACCATCCACCCCAGAAGATCCAGCTCACACAGATCCCGCTGCTGCTGCTGTTTCAGGATCTGCTGCGGGATCGTCTGTGGCACAAACTGCTGCTGCATCATCTCCACGCCGTACACGTTTGCAAAAAGGATTAATACAGCCTATTGATTATAAACATGTGACAAAATATGGCATGGTGTGTTCTACAGGTGAGCCACACACGTTTGAAGCAGCACTAAAAGATGAAAAGTGGAAGAAGGCTATGAATGAAGAATTTGTTGTTGGAAATATGCCCTAGAGGCAATAATAAATTGGTTATTATTATATTTCCTTGTTCATGATAATCATTTATTATCCATGCTAGAATTGTATTGATAGGAAACTCAGATACATGTGTGGATACATAGACAACACCATGTCCCTAGTAAGCCTCTAGTTGACTAGCTCGTTGATCAATAGATGGTTACGGTTTCCTGACCATGGACATTGGATGTCGTTGATAACGGGATCACATCATTAGGAGAATGATGTGATGGACAAGACCCAATCCTAAGCCTAGCACAAGATCGTGTAGTTCGTTTGCTCAGAGCTTTTCTAATGTCAAGTATCATTTCCTTAGACCATGAGATTGTGCAACTCCCGGATACCGTAGGAATGCTTTGGGTGTACCAAACGTCACAACGTAACTGGGTGGCTATAAAGGTGCACTACAGGTATCTCCGAAAGTGTCTGTTGGGTTGGCACGAATCGAGACTGGGATTTTTCACTCCGTGTAAACGGAGAGGTATCTCTGGGCCCACTCGGTAGGACATCATCATAATGTGCACAATGTGACCAAGGAGTTGATCACGGGATGATGTGAGTTACGGAACGAGTAAAGAGACTTGCCGGTAACGAGATTGAACAAGGTATCGGGATACCGACGATCGAATCTCGGGCAAGTAACATACCGATAGACAAAGGGAATTGTATACGGGATTGATTGAATCCCCGACATCGTGGTTCATCCGATGAGATCATCGTGGAACATGCGAGAGCCAACATGGGTATCCAGATCCCGCTGTTGGTTATTGACCGGAGAGTCGTCTCGGTCATGTCTGCTTGTCTCCCGAACCCGTAGGGTCTACACACTTAAGGTTCGGTGACGCTAGGGTTGTAGAGATATTAGTATGCGGTAACCCGAAAGTTGTTCGGAGTCCCGGATGAGATCCCGGACGTCACGAGGAGTTCCGGAATGGTCCGGAGGTAAAGATTTATATATGGGAAGTCTTATTTTGGTCGCCGGAAAAGTTTCGCACTTTATCGGTATTGTACCGGGAGTGCCGAAAGGGGTCCGGGGGTCCACCAGCCCCGGGGGGCCACATGGGCTGTAGGGGGTGCGCCTTGGCCTATATGGGCCAAGGGCACCAGCCCCAAGAGGCCCATGCGCCAAGAGATGAGAAAAGGGGAGAGTCCTAAAGGGGGAAGGCACCTCCGAGGTGCCTTGGGGAGGAAGGACTCCTCCCTGGCCGCACCCTTCCTTGGAGGAAGGGCCAAGGCTGCGCCCCCCTCTCCCTTGGCCCTATATATAGTGGGGGGGAGGGAGGGCAGCAATATCCTAGCCCCTGGCGCCTCCCTCTCCCTCCCGTGACACCTCTCCCTCCCGTTAGTGCTTGGCGAAGCCCTGTTGGGATCCCGCTACTTCCACCACCACGCCGTCGTGCTGCTGGATCTCCATCAACCTCTCCTCCCCCCTTGCTGGATCAAGAAGGAGAAGACGTCGCTGCTCCGTACGTGTGTTGAACGCGGAGGTGCCGTCCGTTCGGCGCTAGGATCATCGGTGATTTGGATCACGACGAGTACGACTCCATCAACCCCGTTCTCTTGAACGCTTCCGCTCGCGATCTACAAGGGTATGTAGATGCACTCCCCTTCCCCTCGTTGCTAGATTACTCCATAGATTGATCTTGGTGATGCGTAGAAAATTTTGAATTTCTGCTACGTTCCCCAACAGTGGCATCATGAGCTAGGTCTATGCGTAGTTTCTATGCACGAGTAGAACACAAAGAAGTTGTGGGCGTAGATGTTGTCAATTCTTCTTGCCGCTACTAGTCTTATCTTGTTTCGGCGGCATTGTGGGATGAAGCGGCCCGGACCGACCTTACACGTACGCTTACGTGAAACAGGTTCCACCGAGTGACATGCACTAGATGCATAAGGTGGCTAGCGGGTGTCTGTCTCTCCCACTTTAGTCGAAACGGATTCAATGAAAAGGGTCCTTATGAAGGGTAAATAGAAATTGGCATATCACGTTGTGGTTTTACGTAGGTAAGAAACGTTCTTGCTAGAAACCTATACAAGCCACGTAAAAACTTGCAACAACAATTAGAGGACGTCTAACTTGTTTTTGCAGCATGTGCTATGTGATGTGATATGGCCAGAAGATGTGATGAATGATATATGTGATGTATGAGATTGATCATATTCTTGTAATAGGGATCACGACTTGCATGTCGATGAGTATGACAACCGGCAGGAGCCATAGGAGTTGTCTTTATTTTTTGTATGACCTGCGTGTCATTGAATAACGCCATGTAAATTACTTTACTTTATTGCTAAGCGCGTTAGCCATAGAAGTAGAAGTAATCGTTGGCGTGACAACTTCATAAAGACACAATGATGGAGATCATGGTGTCATGCCGGTGACGAAGATGATCATGGTGCCCCGAAGATGGAGATCAAAGGAGCAAAATGATATTGGCCATATCATGTCACTATTTGATTGCATGTGATGTTTATCATGTTATGCATCTTATTTCCTTAGAACGACGGTAGTAAGTAAGATGATCCCTCACTAAAATTTCAAGAGAAGTGTTCCCCCTAACTGTGCACCATTGTGAAGGTTCGTTGTTTCGAAGCACCACGTGATGATCGGGTGTGATAGATTCTAACGTTCGAATACAACGGGTGTTGACGAGCCTAGCATGTACAGACATGGCCTCGGAACACATGCGAAACACTTAGGTTGACTTGACGAGCCTAGCATGTACAGACATGGCCTCGGAACACAAGAGACCGAAAGGTCGAACATGAGTCGTATAGTAGATACGATCAACATGGAGATGTTCACCGATGATGACTAGTCCGTCTCACGTGATGATCGGACACGGCCTAGTTTGACTCGGATCATGTATCACTTAGATGACTAGAGGGATGTCTATCTGAGTGGGAGTTCATTAATCAGATGAACTTCATTATCATGAACATAGTCAAAAGGTCTTTGCAAATTATGTCATAGCTTGCGCTTTAGTTCTACTGTTTAAGATATGTTCCTAGAGAAAATTTAGTTGAAAGTTAATAGTAGCAATTATGCGGACTGGGTCCGTAAACTGAGGAGTGTCCTCATTGCTGCACAGAAGGCTTATGTCCTTAATGCACCGCTCGGCGTGCTGAACCTCAGCGTCGTCTGTAGATGTTACGAAACATCTGACATACACGTTTTGATGACTACGTGATAGTTCAGTGAGTAATGCTAACGGTTCAGAATTGTGGCACCAAAGACGGTTTTTGAAACGTCGCAGAACATATGAGATGTTCTGAAGACTGAAATTGGGATTTCGGACTAGTGCCCATGTCAAGAGGTATGAGACCTCTGACAAGTTTCTTGAACCTGCAGACTAAGGGAGAAAAGCTCAATCGTTGAGCGTGTGCTCAGATTGTCTGAGTGCCACAATCGCTTGAATCGAGTGGGAGTTAATCTCCCAGATGAGATAGTGATAGTTCTCCATAGTCACTGCCACCAAGCTAGTAGAGCTTCGTGATGAACTATAACATATCAGGGATAGTTATGATGATCCTTGAGCTATTCGTGATGTTTGACACCGCGAGAGTAGAAATCAAGAAGGAGCATCAATTGTTGATGGTTAGTAAAACCACTAGTTTAAGCAGGGCAAGGGCAAAAGGGATACTTCATGAAACAGCAAGTCGTTTGCTGCTCTAGTGGAGAATCCCAAGGTTGAACCCAAACCCGAGACTAAGTGCTTCTGTAATGAGAGGAACGGTCACTGAAGCAGTACTACCCTAGATACTTGGTAGATGAGAAGGCAGGCAAGGTTGACAGAAGTATATTGGATATACATTATATGAATGTGTACTTTACTAGTACTCCTAGCAGCACCAGGGTATTAGATACCAGTTCGCTTGCTAAGTGTTAGTAACTCAAAATAAAAGCTGCGGAATAAACGGAGACTAGCTAAAGGTGAGATGACGATATGTGTTGGAAGTGTTTCCAAGGTTGATGTGATCAAGCATCGCATGCTCCCTCTACCATCGAGATTTGGTGTTTGCGTTGAGCATGATTGGATTATGTTTATCGCAATTCGGTTATTCATTTAAGGAGAATAATGGTTACTCTGTTTATTTGAATAATACCTTCAATGGTCTTGCACCTAAAATGAATCTCGATCGTAGTGATACACATGTTCATGCCAAAAGATATAAGATAGTAATGATAGTTCCACATACTTGTGGCACTGCAATTTGAGTCATATTGGTATAGAACGCATGAAGAAGCTCCATGTAGATGGATCTTTGGACTCAGTCGTTTTTTGAAAAGATTGAGACATGCGAACCATGTCTATTGGTATATATGCATGAAGAAACTCCATGCAGATGGATCATTTGGACTCACTTGATTTTGAATCACTTGAGACATGCAAATCATACCACATGGGCAAGATGACTGAAAGGCCTCGTTTTCAGTAAGATGGAACAAGAGAGCAACTTATTGGAAGTAATACATTTTTGATGTGTGCAGCCCAATGAGTGCTGAGGCATGCAGTGGATATCGTTATGTACTTACTTCACAGATGATTTGAGTAGATGCTGAGTGTATTTACTTGATGAAACGCAAGTCTGAATTATTGAAAGGTTCAAGTAATTTCAGAGTGAAGTTGAAGATCGTCGTGACAAGAGGATAAAATGTCTATGATATGATCATAGAGATATCTGAGTTACGAGTTTGGCACACAATTAAGACATTGTGGAAATTGTTTCACGACTAATACCGCTTGGAGCACCATAGTGTGATGGTGTGTCCGAACAACATAACTGCACCCTATTGGATATGGTGCATACCATGATGTTTCTTATCGAATTACCACTATCATTTATGGGTTAGGCATTAGATACAACCGCATTCACTTTAAAAGGGGCACCACGCAATTCCGTTGAGACGACACCGTTTAGAGAAACCTAAGTTGTCGTTTCTTAAAAGTTTGGGGCTGCGACGCTTATGTGAAAAAGTTTCAGGCTGATAAGCTCGAACCCAAAGCGGATAAATGCATCTTCATAGAATACCCAAAACAGTTGGGTATACCTCCCATTTCAGATCTGGAAGCAAAAGTAATTGCTTCTAGAAACGAGTCCTTTCTCGAGGAAAAGTTTCTCTCGAAAGAATTGAGTGGGAGGATGGTGGAGACTTGATAAGGTTATTGAACCGTCGCTTCAACTAGTGTGTAGCAGGGCACAGGAAGTTGTTCCTGTGGCACCTACACCAATTGAAGTGGAAGCTTATGATAGTGATCATGAAACTTCGGATCAAGTCACTACCAAACCTCGTAGGACGACGAGGATGCGTGCTACTTCAGAGTGGTACGTGATCCTGTCTGAGATGTCATGTTGTTGGACAATACTGAACCTACGAGCTATGGAGAAGCGATGGTGGGCCCATATTCCGACAAATGGTTAGAAGCCATGAAATCCGAGATAAATGGATCTTTGAGAAGAAGACGGACGTGGACGGTAATGTTACCGTCTATGAAGCTCGACTTGTGGCAAAGAGTATTTCCACAAGTTCAAGGAGTTGACTACGATGAGATTTTCTCATCCGTAGCGATGCTTAAGTCCGTCGGAATCATGTTAGTATTAGCTGCATTTATGAAATCTGGCAGATGGATGTCAAAACAAGTTTCCTTACCAGTTTTCGTAAGGAAAGGTTGTATGTGATACAATCAGAAAGGTTTTGTCGATCCTAAGGATGCTAAAAGGTATGCTAGCTCCAGCGATCCTTCCATGGACTAGAGCAAGCATCTCGGAGTCAGAATATACGCTTTGATGGAGTGATCAAAGTTTTTGGGTTTATACAAAGTTTGTTAGAAACTTGTATTTACAATAAAGTGAGTGGGAGCGCTACAACATTTCTGATAAGTATATGTGAATGACATATTGTTGATCCGAAATGATGTAGAATTTCTGGAAAGCATAAAGGGTTGTTTGAAAGGAGTTTTTCAAAGGAAGACCTGGATAAAGCTGCTTACATATTGGGCATCAAGATCTATATAGATAGATCAAGATGCCCGATGATACTTTCAAAGAACGCACACCTTGACATGATTTTGAAAGAGTTCAGAATAGATCAGCAAAGAAGGAGTTCTTGGCTGTGTTACAAGGTGTGAGTATTGAGTAAGACTCAAGACCTGACCACAGCAGAAGAGAGAGAAAGGACGAAGGTCGTCCCCTATGCTTTAGACATAGGCTCTATAGTATGCTATGCTGTGTACCGCACTTGAAGTGTGCCTTGCCATGAGTTGGTCAAGGGGTACAATAGTGATCCGGGAATGGATCACATAACAGCGGTCGAACTTATCCTTAGTATCTAGTGGACTAAGGAATTTTCTCGATTATGGAGGTGAAAAGTAGTTCGTCGTAAAGGGTTACGTCGATGCGAACTTTGACACTAATCCGGATGACTCTGAGTAGTAAACCGGATTCGTATAGTAGAGCAATTATTTGAAATGGCTCCAAGTAGCACGTGGTAGCATCCACAAGATGACATAGATATTCGTAAAGCACACACGGATCTGAAAGGTTCAGACCCGTTGACTAATAACCTCTCTCACAAGCATAACATGATCAAACCAGAACTCATTGAGTGTTAATCACATAGTGATGTGAACTACATTGTTGACTCTAGTAAACTCTTTAGATGTTGGTCACATGGTGATGTGACCTATGAGTGTTAATCACATGGTGATGTGGACTAGATTATTGACTCTAGTGCAAGTGGGAGACTGTTGGAAATATGCCCTAGAGGCAATAATAAATTGGTTATTATTATATTTCGTTGTTCATGATAATCGTTTATTATCCATGCTAGAATTGTATTGATAGGAAACTCAGATACATGTGTGGATACATAGACAACACCATGTCCCTAGTAAGCCTCTAGTTGACTAGCTCGTTGATCAATAGATGGTTACGGTTTCCTGACCATGGACATTGGATGTCGTTGATAACGGGATCACATCATTAGGAGAATGATGTGATGGACAAGACCCAATCCTAAGCCTAGCACAAGATCGTGTAGTTCGTTTGCTCAGAGCTTTTCTAATGTCAAGTATCATTTCCTTAGACCATGAGATTGTGCAACTCCCGGATACCGTAGGAATGCTTTGGGTGTACCAAACGTCACAACGTAACTGGGTGGCTATAAAGGTGCACTACAGGTATCTCCGAAAGTGTCTGTTGGGTTGGCACGAATCGAGACTGGGATTTTTCACTCCGTGTAAACGGAGAGGTATCTCTGGGCCCACTCGGTAGGACATCATCATAATGTGCACAATGTGACCAAGGAGTTGATCACGGGATGATGTGAGTTACGGAACGAGTAAAGAGACTTGCCGGTAACGAGATTGAACAAGGTATCGGGATACCGACGATCGAATCTCGGGCAAGTAACATACCGATAGACAAAGGGAATTGTATACGGGATTGATTGAATCCTCAACATCGTGGTTCATCTGATGAGATCATCGAGGAGCATGTGGGAGCCAACATGGGTATCCAGATCCTGCTGTTGGTTATTGACCGAAGAGTCGTCTCGGTCATGTCTGCTTGTCTCCCGAACCCGTAGGGTCTACACACTTAAGGTTCGGTGACGCTAGGGTTGTAGAGATATTAGTATGCGGTAACCCGAAAGTTGTTCGGAGTCCCGGATGAGATCCTGGACGTCACGAGGAGTTCCGGAATGGTCCGGAGGTAAAGATTTATATATGGGAAGTCTTATTTTGGTCGCCGGAAAAGTTTCGCACTTTATCGGTATTGTACCGGGAGTGCCGAAAGGGGTCCGGGGGTCCACCAGCCCCGGGGGGGCACATGGGCTGTAGGGGGTGCGCCTTGGCCTATATGGGCCAAGGGCACCAGCCCCAAGAGGCCCATGCGCCAAGAGATGAGAAAAGGGGAGAGTCCTAAAGGGGGAAGGCACCTCCGAGGTGCCTTGGGGAGGAAGGACTCCTCCCTGGCCGCACCCTTCCTTGGAGGAAGGGCCAAGGCTGCGCCCCCCTCTCCCTTGGCCCTATATATAGTGGGGGGGGGAGGGAGGGCAGCAATATCCTAGCCCCTGGCGCCTCCCTCTCCCTCCCGTGACACCTCTCCCTCCCGTTAGTGCTTGGCGAAGCCCTGTTGGGATCCCGCTACTTCCACCACCACGCCGTCGTGCTGCTGGATCTCCATCAACCTCTCCTCCCCCCTTGCTGGATCAAGAAGGAGAAGACGTCGCTGCTCCGTACATGTGTTGAACGCGGAGGTGCCGTCCGTTCGGCGCTAGGATCATCGGTGATTTGGATCACGACGAGTACGACTCCATCAACCCCGTTCTCTTGAACGCTTCCGCTCGCGATCTACAAGGGTATGTAGATGCACTCCCCTTCCCCTCGTTGCTAGATTACTCCATAGATTGATCTTGGTGATGCGTAGAAAATTTTGAATTCTGCTACGTTCCCCAACATTTGTAGCATTGCAGAAAAATAAAACATGGCATTTGGTTCCCCCAAAACAAGGTAAAAAATTTATTGATTGCAAGTGGGTATTCAGAATTAAAAGAAAATCTGATGGAACAATTGATCGTTACAAAGCTAGACTCGTTGCAAAGGGCTTTAAACAACGGTATGGCATAGACTATGAGGACACGTTTAGTCCTGTTGTGAAAGCTGCCACTATTCGTCTTGTTTTGTCCATTGCTGTTTCCAGGGGTTGGAGTCTGATACAGCTAGACGTGCCGAACGCGTTCCTCCATGGTGTTCTGGAAGAGGAAGTGTACATGAAGCAACCTCCTGGGTTTGTGAACAAAAATAAACCTTCGTATGTGTGCAAACTTGACAAGTCACTGTATGGGTTGAAACAAGCTCCAAGGGCATGGTACTCACGCCTCAGTCACAAAATGCAAACACTTGGCTTTGCTCCTTCTAAGTCTGACACCTCACTGTTCATTTACAACAAGTACAATACATACATATTTGTACTCATATATGTTGATGATATTATTGTCACGAGTTCATCAGATGAGGCCATTACAGGACTGTTAAAGGATCTCAGCACTGAGTTTGCTCTTAAGGATCTTGGAGACTTGCACTATTTCCTAGGGATTGAGGTAAAGAAGCATGAGGATGGACTTCATCTCTCTCAGGAAAAGTATGCAGCAGATCTGGTAAAGAAATCTGGTCTGCAAGGTTGTAAACCCTCACCTACTCCTTTGTCAAGTTCAAAAAAATTGTCCCTTACAGAAGGGCAGCCTCTAAGTCAAGATGATAGTACAAGGTACAGAAGCCTAGTAAGTGCACATCAATATTTAACACTTACTAGGCCTGATATTTCTTTTGCTGTCAACAAAGTTTGCCAATTCCTTCATGCACCCACCACAGTTCATTTGACTGCTGCAAAACGGATTGTTCGATATGTCAAGACCACTCTTAATGTTGGTCTCAATTTCAGTAAGTCACCATCTACACTTGTAAGTGCCTTTTCAGATTCTGATTGGGCAGGTTGCCTGGATGATAGGCGGTCTACTGGTGGTTTTGCAGTATTTTTTGGTCCCAACTTAATATCATGGTGTGCAAGAAAGCAAGCTACAGTCTCTAGATCCAGTATAGAGGCAGAATATAAGGCACTGGCAAATGCAACAGCAGAGATTATCTGGCTACAATCCATTTTGAGGGAACTTGGTGTTAGAGGCACTCAACCTCCATGTTTATGGTTTGATAATCTAGGTGCTACCTATCTCTCTGCTAATCCAGTGTTTCATGTCAGGACAAAGCACATTGAGATAGACTTTCACTTTGTGAGAGAAAGGGTTGCCGAGAAGCAACTTGAGATTCGTTTTGTGCACTCCAGAGATCAAATTGCAGATGGGTTCACAAAACCTTTGCCCACTAGAAGCTTTGAAGATTTCAAACATAATCTCAACTTGATGAAGTTGTGATTAAGGGAGGGTGTCAAACAACCTGTCAACCTGTCACGTTACCTCTCTCATGCGCACCAGGAGTTCACCAGGAGATAAGCTAGGTAGTTAGTTGATATCTATTTATTGTAACCTACTCTATCCCTTCCTCTCCAAGTCCCCTGTAAGATCTCATGTATGCGCTACAGGGTTATTGCGCCCCTGCCTATAACACGTACCACGCCCCCTCGCACCGAGGACAAGGCGTTTCCGCATATCGCACACATGTGATACAATTAAATATTTCTTTTGGGCACAGGTGATACAATCAAAGGACCTTCTATTGTGAGTATGTTCTCCTAATTCCTTCATCATGTACGAAAATGCTACTACTTACTAAAACTGATCATCGCAATGAGTTAGTTCTCCCACTCCGTGGACTGCCTTAATCCTAGAGCAACGCATGTTTTGTGCAGAACTTCTACACTATTACACCTTACAGTATTAGGATATCTTCCAATAGTTATCAAGCTTTTCTTGTAGTTTCCTAGAACATACTGCTATATAGTTTGATCATTTTACGTGGATTAGGATTGTGTTAGGAGGAAAAGGAATTTAGATTGTGTTAGCTGAACATGCTTCTCAACAACAGCTTGACTTCGATGGTTTCTGAAAAACCTCTCGAACTGAAGGTGCAGAGTATTGTTTCCAGCTTTTTCTGTAACTAGCACTGCCAATATATGCATATTTTCTCTGGAAGATGCAGCTCGCGCTAAACTATATGGTTGATGTAGGTAAGTGGCACTGTGGAAAACTACCAATGCAAAGAGCCAGAACAGTGGATTTATTTTATCTATTAGGATTTCAAATATTTTTGTTTTATTTTATGAACAATAATGCTTCATCTGAACCTGTTATTGCAACATTTTCTTTGTCATCCTGTTGTGACCTTAAAAATTGTACTCTTAACCAGTTTAGGTCTAACTGTATCGATACTCGGTGTAAGATGAGTATGCATGCCCACATTGCATATGCTTATTTTTGACTCGACGCATTGTGGTATTGATGGTCATCTTCTTTGATATGTGGACGAGTGAATCTAAGTTGAGAGAAGTGTGTTTCTTTTAGTTCTAGATCGTTACAACGCCATGTTCAGCTTCACGGAACAAAAATGTCTCTTGACGGAAGTTGGTTATGTAACTTCCTGTTCTGGGTAGATACATTTTTTGTCATGTTGTAATCTAGACAGTGTGGTTATTTATTTATGTCCATTCTAAGCGAATATGATTGAACAAGATGCTTCTATGTATCAGTTTGTGACATATTTTCTTTTCCTTTGGTTCATATCCCTCTCAGAGGTTATCTTCACCGTTCATATTTTCTTTTCCTTTGCATTTTTCCATGCTCTCCTATGGCTCATGGAACTTTTATAATGAGCCATAATATTTTCAACTAACCAGGTTTAACGTCTCAAGTGTCTATATCTTTTTTTCTTTTGCTGGACAAATAAAAGTTGTACCATATTGGCAGCTGATTTAATTACCTATAAAGGAAACTGAATTTATTACATAATATATCAACAGGCGCGGCGTGTCGCCGCGCGGGCATGCTAGTTGTACCTACAAGGCTTCCTTGTTCCTACGCTTCTAATTTTTCCTATGGTTTAGAATCCTTTGAAGCGAACGAGGCCTTAACCTCTCAAATCGCGCGACCTGCTCGGCCCACGATAACTGGCTCCGCAGGCCGAACTGGGAGTTATCTCCTTAATCAGGCCCGACAGTCAAAGGCGCCCATAGGCCCAATAACAGCAAACTCCCGAACCGTTTATCTCTCTCAGAAAAAACAAAAAACCTATCCCCAATCAATTCCAATCCCCACGAGTCTGTTCGTCTCGGCGGCGGCTGCGCGCAGGGGGTCGCTTCATTCCCATGTCTCTCTGCTTCGCTCATCCACGAACCTCCGTCTCGCCGCTGCCGCCGTCACCGCCACCGCCCCCATCATTCCCCTCTGACCATGTCTCCTCAGGCGAACCATGGGTGGGCCGCCGCGGCCAGGTCCTAACCGTAGCCATGCACCCGTTTTCCTCCCCCGCTACAACGCCGTGAGGGCAGCATCAGCAACGCGAGAAGGATATGAAGGCAATAATGCGGTTGATTTCTTATATATCGTTCGGTTCTAGATGCCTGCCCTTCTCTTTGCTTTGTTTTGTCCAAATCCTAACTCATAAATCGTGAGTTCGTTCCGTGTTTTTTTTGTGGTTTCCCTCAGCCGATGTAGCTATATTGAAAGAAGATTACCTTCTACCGTTTTCACCATGGATGCGTGATGATTCTTTCTTGCCGTGGCTTGGATATAGCTGCTCACTGCTCCCATCTAATGTGTATCATCGCATTTTTTAAGGAAAAAACTGTTTGAAGATGTACGGGTACAACTTAGTATTTTTTAACGTTGGGCAATGACAGCTTCATGCAGTAAATCCTGGAGCATTTTTTAAAGTATGCTTGTTTTATTATTCAGTATAGTTAAATATTTCAGTTTGGGTAACCAAAACTGAAGCCTTGCATCTATTGAAAAAATAGATACGATTATACTCTAATTGATGCAGTTAAAATTTGACTACCTATGTAGGTATTGCTTCGTCTGCACTTGCAAGATCATAATAGGTAGTGCTTCATCATAAGCTATTTTGTTTAACTTCTGACTTAACCACCCATGCGCTTTCATGCCTTGGGCAAACCATTGGTGCGTTGCTGCCATCACTCTTCAAGATTAGAGGAAAGGAGGAAGGACGAGGACCAGGATGCAGCATGGTCACAAAAGGTAATAAAAGCCTTACAATTGTTCATGTTATTTCTGTGCATAATTTGTCACCAAATTTAGTCATTCCTTGTCACAAGTCATGAAAAGGTTGCAATTGATCTCTTTTCCTGAAAATGTGTGTGTCCTTGCGGAAATAAAATCTCATGAAGAAGCATTTGGTGTGGTTTGTGGATTGATGGAATGCATGCTTGCCAAGTCTATTTCAATATATTTTTCTTACTACTATAGAAATGCATCCAGTGACATCGATAATAAGAAATAGCCAAGCTTAAAATGTGCAACATATTCTTTTGCTACAGACCTATTTAACTTTCATTTTCCACGTCTATACTTATAGAAGTACATATCATTTATTTGTAAAAATAGACGGGGGCAGCGAACGCGGGCCATAATGATCTAGTAAATGAATGAAACCCAAACACCCTATCTACCTCGTAGTCTGCGCCAACCTTATTTTTGCCAACTTTTTGACCAACCTCCCGCTTCTCCAAGACAGGCCTACAAGTCTACGACTGGACGGCTAGACGCGTGATACAGTGCCTGCCACAGAGTAGTCATATCAGAGTCGCATAGACGAGGATGACAGGGCAAATCACGGCATCCTACAGCACCGCACACATCCGTTTGGTGGTTGAGCCTGGTTCTTCTCCTCCCCCTGGAGTTCAACCTCTCTCCCTCCGCCTTCCCCTGCTTGGTTCTCAGGACGTGGTGTTTTCAGGATTTGCGCTCCACGGAACACCTCCCCCTGGACCTGGAGCAACAAGTCCCTTCCGCCCGGCATTGCGGCAGGTCCTTCGGTTTTGTTTCCTGCTTAGCCTTTTCTGCATCTCTTCCCTGCATGTTCATTTTGCTTCTGTTGTTTCAGTCCTTTTTGCTGTGCTTCAACAAGATTCTGCCGCTGCTTAGGTGAAGGAAACTTTCGGGGCTTTCTACAGTGAGAAGCTACAGGTTTCTCTCTCGTTAAGCCAGGTAACTTGATGGGCAGTTGCAGAGTAAAGTTGTAAATCAAAATTGGTGTAGAGGGCAACAAGATTTTCTTTCGCTGGCAGTGCCATCTTTCACGGTCTGTATTTTTTCTGCTTACAGGACATTGATAGGCGGCGAGATGAGGAATTCCTGTGAGTGCTGCAAGAGATACTGGACTCATTTGCATGGAAAGGTCAAGTGTTTCTTCACCCACATGGACAGAAACTCTACCCATAGCATGGTAAGCTCAGTGGTGGGTGGCCTTGATAACTGAATTGGTAGCAATAAGACATTTCTGAAACTAGAACTAATATTTCCGGCAAACTAATATTTTTGCAGGTCATACCAGAGAGATTCGTGAACTATTTCGCGTGGAAGCTGTCAGGAACCATTGAACTAGAAGCCCCAAATGGTAATGTGTACGATGTCCGAATTACTGAGCGAAGGAACAAAACAGTGCTCCGATCTGGGTGCTCCGATCTGGGTGGGAGGCGTTTGTCGACGCCAATCATATTGTAGAAAGTGACTCGTTGATGTTCCGATACCGTGGAAATTGTCGCTTCAAGGTCGTGGTCTTTGATTGTAGTGGTTGTGAGAAAGTGTTTTCCTGTGCTCGCATACTGACCAATATTAGTGATCAAGAACCAAGCACAAATTCTACGGACATTTCAACCAGTTTCAGTGATGGTAATACTCATTCGTCAGCAAGACGACAATCAGATGATTGCCAGAGTGGAAGCTCAGGCCACCGTAGAAAACGAGCAAAGAAAGAAGCAATATCCTAACCTTCGGAGGATTCGTCAGGTTAACTTTACCACTGACTTTTAACTTTTGATCACATTATATGGTAACTACCATCTTACTGCAGTTACCCTTACTCTCGAAACTATTTTACAGGAGAAGACAGTCCTTATGAGCATGAGTCGTCTGAATCCGATGATCACACGCTCCCAACGCCTCTTTATGTGTTATCAGGGAAGTGCTATGTAACAGAAGAAGATGACGCCAATATAGTTGAACTTGTCCAGGAAATTCAACCTGAAATGCCTTCGCTTGTGGCTATGATGACGAAGCCCAGTGCGAAACCATATCCTGATGTGGTAATATTAAGTTAATCGTATGAATCCCCATGAATAAGAAGTTAATTGTATGCCTTATAACTACTTCCATATATATACATTTGTCATTTGTTACCCTTTTGAAGTAAAAATGACCAAAATAGAGAAAGATGATCGCTCATTGTAGATTCAGTTTACTTGGTCAATTTTTCTTTTGTTGTGGTTGTAACATATCAGCGTGCTTTACATTGGAAATCATGCTATCTGGGGGATCTCACTTTTATTACAGTATTAATGCTCGTGATTAAAACTTGGATCAGTTTCACATTCTGCACCTTTCTGTGATCAGGTAATTCCCAAGGATTACGCACTCGCACACTTTCCTCGCAAAAATCAGACTATCAAACTACAACTGCCTGAGCAGAGCAAGAAATGGTACTGCGAGTTCCATGTAAAATCTAATGGAGGTCATTGCAGTCTTTATGATTGTGGCTTTGTTCGTGACAATCATTTACTGGAGGGAGATCTGTGTGTCTTTCAGCCCATGCCGAATTGTAAGGGTAGAACATTTAAAGTGATTGTCCATCTGTTTCGCAAAGCGACTATTGATCATCCGTCAAGTGAAAATATCTCAAAACGTGGTTTGCCAAGCACAAAGAATACCCCAACATTGTGTATTAAGGAGGAACCAAAAGACGGTATGCTAGTATCACACAATTATTAGTTTATTACCATGCCAAGAGTTTGTATCTTTTCTGTCTTGATTAATATGAAAACTTTCCAGATGAAGAAACCTTCTCTTCGGGTTATGACGAACATCGGATAAGTAAGAAGTATCCTGATCATGATGGTACAGAACCCCTACATGATGGCAATGGGTGCCGAACTAACGGAAGTGCAGGACAAGATAGTTTTGGAGAAAGTTGGAGCCATTGCATCAGATCTGCCCATTTACGTGGCAGTCATGACCAAGACCAATGTCCGCGTCTCACTAGTAAGTCTAGAAAAATATATTTTTTCTCATGTTGAGTTAACAGTAATTTCATTTGCAGAAAAATCATCCATATAAACGTCTCTAAGGCAATTTGCGTTGCGGCCATGGATGTACAGTAGTAGCATAGCAGCAGCAGCAGCAGTAGTTGTCGCAAAAAGAAATATGATGCATGGTAGTTTTACCGAATTTTAGATTACCAAGAGTTATGTTTCAACCAGTCATCCTTTGTATCAAGAGAAATTTGGATATCTGTACAACAGTTTTGTTCTATCAACTAGTACTATTCCTCTACAAAATTCCAAGTTTGGCTTTCATGTTATTCTAACCTGTTCAATATTCTGCGTGTACATTGACAGACCTTTGGCACGGAGTACGCTGCCAAATACCTTCGAAAAGGAGATCGTAATTTGGTGCTTCAGCTGGAGGGGAAGAGCCAGCAATGGCATGGCGTGATGCGCGACCACAAAGGTGCGCTGAGGATAAGTGGAGGCTGGACTTCTTTTGCGAGCGAGAACGGCCTGACATCTGCCTCTTCGAGCTGATGAAAAACAAGGGGAAACTGAAGATGATGGTCTACATCGTTTCCAGAGAATTGTTAGCTTGAGACATGCCTCGACTCTATGTGCTGGCATTTTGTATATTCATTCATGGGCTCGTTGATGCTTTTGTGATTTGGAAGTGGAAACGGTGGGCATGGGACCATTCGCTGATTATGGCCAACTACTGTAGTAATTGTCATCATACTTCAGTGGCAGCTTTATTTTGTATCCTGAAGTTTAAACAAGTTAATGGTGATGAAGTTTCTATGAGGAGGAGGCCCTGAGGTTTAAAGAAGACGTGATACCTAGTTTCTTGGTTCACTTATCTATGTCCGTTGGGTTGATGCAAATTCAACGCATATGAGAGTGTTCAGGAATTAGTGACCCGGCGCTCAAGAAGAAGGATTTAGTGGAAGATGGCGGGAAAATTCGTTTGAATGGGTGGATCTTGTCCTTTTTTTCCCGAGCAACCAGTAGGAGCACTACCTTTCAATCTAAAAAAGGTACTCCCTCCGATCCAAAAAAAATGACGTGGCTTTAATTCAGCTTTAGTTTAAATTTGAACTAAAGCCATGACACTTATTTTGGATTAGAGGGAGTAGTTGTAACAGATATTTTGTCACAACCCTAGTTACTCGTAGTGTACTAGAGTAGCTGTACATAGCATGCATAATGTTTAAGTTTCATTTGAAGTTTGAAATTGAGAGAAATTCAAAACCTCTTCTTAATAAAAGAGCAAAATCCAAAAAAATTCCAAAAATTCCAAAACCCAACGAGGGATGTGATATCTATGGTGAGGGTAATGATGATGTTTATGATAAAGATCATTAGGATCCAACCATATGACGATGAGCAAGATGATATGTACTAGTGGTTGGGGCCAGCCATTGCGGGCCTCTTAAAAAGAAGTTGTGCACATTTTTCCCTCTCAAAGAAAAAAAACCGACCTTCCTTGAACAGGATCTGTTATTCTAAAAAAACCTCATCTTCATCTCAAAGTAAAAAAAAAACGTTCTCATATCGCGTGGACATTACATCCATCTCAAAAAGAAAAGAAAAAAATCCTAAAAGACTTTACTCAAACAGAAAAAGAAAAAACTTCCATCTACCAAAAAAAACTCAAACCAAAACATGGACATCACACCCATCTCAAAAAAGAGAGAAAAGGCCTAAAAAACTTTTCTCAAAATGAAAAAGGAAAAATGACACTTCCAAAAATAATCTCCAACACAAACTTTTCTCAAAAAAAAAAATCTCACTTCCATCTTTCAAAATAATCTCCAAAAAGAAAATCAAAAAGTTTCTCACCGCGGCCAACCAGCATGCACCACGCACTACTGAAATCAGGATCTTTGCCGTCAGCTAGCTCTTTGTCGTCCGCTAGTTGACGACAAAGAAGGTCTTTGCCACCAGTTTAAAGAAAGTTGACGGCAAAGAAAGAGCGGACGACAAAGAGGGTGTTTGCCGTCAGCCTGCTCTTCGCTGTCTGCGAGCTGACAGCGTAGAGCAGACGGCAAAGAGGGTGGGTGGCGCACTATCGAGCACGACCTGCCGTCAGCTAGCAGACGGCAAAGAAAGTGGCCGTTTTAACGGCCGTTTCCCCCGGCCCCACCCAACTAGGTAGGTTCTTTGTCGTCTGCTAGCAGACGGCAAAGAGCTGTGACCTAAGTGAAATAGGGCCGGCGCCCGCGCCCCACCCCTCTCTCCCTCCCGCACCGCCGCCCCGCCCCCACCGCCCCGGCGCCGCACCCCCCGATCCAGTTCTAGATTGGGTCGTGCCCTGACGCGCCCCGCCGCCATCCGCCGTCCCGAGCGCCGCCCCGCCCGTTACCGCCTTCTCCTCGCCTCGCCCGTCGCCTTCTCGCCCCTCCTTCGCCCCCGCGCGTCGCCGCCCGAGGCCTCTGCCTCGCCTCGCCGACGCCGTCGCCGAACGCTGCCACCTCACCGCCCCCGCCGCCTCAGCGCCCGGCCCGCCCAGGCTCGTTGCCCCGCCGCCGCAGCGCCCGCTGCCTCCTCCACCACCATCGGAGCCAAGGTGATTTTTTTGTTTTTTCTACTGTTATTTGTGTTTAGGTTTAGGTGTTATTAATAGGTTTAGGTTAGTGATAGGTTTAGGTTTAGATAATTGGAAGAAGAAAAAAGTTGAAAAGAAGAATAAGTAGAAGAAGAGGGAAATGGAAAAAAAGGAAGAGGGTCGTGGATCACCGGTCGTCGAGGGGATAGATGGTGGAGCCAGTGGCTCCCGCCGATCCCGACGCCCATGCCGAGAATCCCCCGGTCCGAGTGCTGACTCGTAGACCGTGTGTTGCCATACAAGAGGGCGCCCGGGGACGAGCGGGTTAGGGGGTTCCTCGACGTCAATGGAACCCTAAATAGCAAGTATCGTTGGTGTGAGATACATGTGGCCGTCGGTGTCGAACACTATATCCACATCCCACAAGTGACCTTGGCGTCCGGCGTCCCGCAGCAACAGTTCTCTGGGTCGATGGCGGTCGAACACCTTTGCGAATTTGTCTTGCAGCCTCTGTGATGACGATTAAAAGCCAAGTGTTGTAACTTGAAACACCCAAAGTGACTCAAGTCGGTTTGGTTTTTTGAAGTTTCAAAACTTGGCTTTAATCCTCATCGCATAGGCTGCCAGACAAATTCGCCAAGGTGTTCGGCCGTCATCGGCCCCCAGAACTATTGCTGCGCGCGGGACGCCGGGCGCCGGCGTCACTTGTGGGATGTGGATCTAGTGTTCAACGCCGAGCGCCACATGTATCTCGCACCGATGATACTTGCTATTTAGGGTTCCATCGACGCCTAGGAACCCCCTAACCCGCTCGTCCTGTTGTAAATATTTAGTTAGGTTGACGAAAAAACAAAATTGCTATGTTATTCATCTTTCGATTTAAATGTGCAGTTTTTTCGTCGCTACGAGGGTCTAGTGTTCGACGAGCTCCGCCCCTACGTTCGTGGGTGAGCACAAATGACATCTCCTCCTCCCCATTTCATTTGCTCTGTTCCAGTCTTCGTGCCGATGAAACTTGCTAGCTATAGGTGTCTTCAATCATCAGTATGCGTGACCACTATGTGTCTCCCATTCGAAAGGGTTATATCTACACATATGCACGCATTTGCATATTTATAACCGTGATTCTTTCGAATTGTCCAACGTTATCCATGGACAGCCCTAGTATGTGTAGATTGGGTTCGTTTTCCCATATGCTTTGCTCCGGATCCGATGCAGAATTTCGTCAGTGTCTGATACGTCTCCAACGTATCTATAATTTATGAAGTATTCATGCTATTATACTATCCTTCTAGGATGTTTTATATGCATTTATATGATATTTTATATGATTTTGGGACTAACCTATTAATCTAGATCCCAGTGCCAGTTTCTGTTTTCTCCTTGTTTTAGAGTATCGCAGAAAAGGAAAACCAAACGGAGTCCAATTGACGTGCCACTTGACGGAGATCATTTTTGGACCAGAAGAAGCCCACGGAGTACCAGAAGCAGGCCAGAAGAGTCCCGGGCTGCTCACGAGGGTGGGGGCGCGCCCACCCCCTAGGGCGCGCCCCCTGCCTCGTGGACAGCCCGGAAACCCCCCTGATGTGAAATCAATGCAAAACTCTTCTATATATACCCAAACTTCCAGAAAGAAACCTAGATCGGAAGTTCCGCCGCCGTAAGCCTCTATAGCCATGAGAAGTCAATCTAGGCCCTCTCCGGCACCCTGCCGGAGGGGGCCATCATCACCGGTGGCCATGGAGGAGTATCCCGGAGGGGCCATCATCACCATGAAGGCCAAGGACCAGAGGGTGGAGGCCATGGAGGAGGAAGCACAAGGGGGAGAACCTCTCCTCCTCTCTTCCGGTGGCGCCGGAGTGCCATCGGGAGGGGAATCATCGCCACGGTGATCGTCTTCATCAACATCACCATCATCATCACCATCCTCATCTCTTTTACGCGGTCCACTCTCCCGCACCCCGCTGTAATCCCTACTTGAACATGGTGCTTTATGCCACATATTATGATCCAATGATGTGTTGCCATCCTATGATGTTTTGAGTAGATATCTTTTGTCCTTGGGTTGATTGATGATCATAGATTGGTACGAGTTGTATGTTTTATTTTGGTGCTGTCCTATGGTGCCCTCCGTGTCGCGCAAGCGTGAGGGATTCCCGCTGTAGGGTGTTGCAATACGTTCATGATTCGCTTATAGTGGGTTGGTGAGTGACTGAAACACAAACCCGAGTAAGAGGGATTGTTGCGTATGGGAATAAAGAGGACTTGATGCTTTAATGCTATGGTTGGGTTTTACCTTAATGATCTTTAGTAGTTGCGGATGCTTGCTAGAGTTCCAATCATAAGTGCATATGATCCAAGTAGAGAAAGTATGTTAGCTTATGCCTCTCCCTCATATGAAATTGCAATGACGACTATCGGTCTTGTTAACAATTGCCTAGGACAATACCGCACACCGATCCACCATTATTCCACACTCGCTATTTATAATATTTAGTAATATATTCTAACTTTATGATAACAGCACCTACTTTTATATTTTAGCTCTCCGATACCATGCAAAGTTATCCTCTTCATACCCACAACGTAGTTTTATTTATCGTTTCTAGTTGGAAGCAAACGTTCGGTGCACGTAGAGTCGTATCAGTGGTAGATAGGGCTTGAGAGAATATTGATCTTACCTTTAGCTCCTTATGGGTTCGACACTCCATACTTATCACTTCCACCTTTGGAAATTGCTACGATGATTCCCTGCACTTGGGGATTATCAAGCTCTTTTCTGGCGCCGTTGCCGGGGAGCAATAGCGTGGGGTTGATATTCTCGTGTGTGCTTGTTTGCTTTCTTCACTAAGTAGATTTTGTTTTTCCTTTTTGTTTCTGTTTAGTTGTGGGTGAAACATACAAACAAAATTAAAATAATGAAAATACAAAAAAATTACTTGCCTTTCATGCCTAAAAAGTTTTTCAAAAAGAGAAGCGATTGGAAAGTTATGCATTGAAGAAGTGAGGGTCGACCTTGAGCACTTGTGTTCATGCTCACGGAAACAATGTAGAAATTTTCATGGAAGTTTCTCTGTAAATAATTATCCCCTTGTATATATTCATTGTATTATAAAAATAATGTGCCAAGCTTTGGTTTTAGGATGATTAGATTGCTTGTTTACTATGTGCAGAACAAAAACAGAAACTTTGGCTGTAGTGCGTGAATTTACATTTTTTACTGGAAAGTCAAATGGGTCTGAAACTTTTTGCACATTACTTCTGTACAAATTGATCAAATTGTAAAATTTAGTTCATAATTTTAGGAGTTACAGAAGTTACTAAACTTCCAGATTACTACAGACTGTCCTGTTTAAGACAGATTCTGTTTTTGATGCATTGATTGCTTGTTTTGATGAAACTATCGATTTCTATCAGTGGATTAAGCCATGGAAAAGTTATATTACAGTAGATATAATGCAAAAATAAAATATGAATTGGTTTGCAACAGTACTTATAGTAGTGATTTTCTTTGTTATACTAACGGATCTCACAAAGTTTTTGTTAAGTTTTTGTGGATGAAGTGTTCGAAGAACGAGGAGTTACCGATGTGAGAAGAATAAAGAGAGGCAAGAGTTCAAGCTTGGGGATGCCCAAGGCACCCCAAGTAAATATTTCAAAGGATACTCAAGCATCTAAGCTTGGGGATGCCCCGGTTGGCATCCCATCTTTCTTCTTCAACAATTATCGGCATACCTCGGTTTTTTGTTTTGTTCACATGATTTGTGTCCTTTGTGTTTTTGTTAGGAACCATGCTAGCATGAGATAGCCCTTCATTGATTTATAGAATACTTCATGTGCTTCACTTAAATCTTTTAAGTATGATCTTATAGAATTGCTCTTTGTGCTTCACTTAAATCTTTTGAGTATGGTTTTATAGAATGCTTCATGTGCTTCACTTATACATTTTGAGCTTGGATATTGGTTAGTCTATGTTAATTGTAGAATGCTCCATGAAGTTCACTTATATCTTTTGGAGTATGAATAATACTATCATTTAAAGTGGGTTTGGAAGAGTGTCAACTTTAGGAATTAGTGATCCCACTATTTTGGAGGGTGTTGAATCTTAGTGTGATATTTATGAAAGTGGATTTGGAAGAGTGTCAACTTTAGCTAGTAATGATTCCACTATTTCGGAAGAGGTTCCAATTGAGTATGAGAACAAAGTTGCTATCCATGATGCTACTGAAAATTATTATGAGGGAGGAATACATGCTTGTAGGAGTTGCAATAATATCAAGTTTCCTCTCTATGTGCTTAAAGTTTTGAAGTTATACTTGTTTTGCCTTCCTATGCTAGTTGATTCTTGTTCCCATAAGTTGTGTGCTCACAAAATCCCTAGGCATAGGAAGTTGGTTAGATTAAATGTGCTAGTCATATTCTTCATGATGCTCTCTTTATGTTTCAATTCTTATCTTTTATGTGAGCATCATTGAAATCATCATGCCTAGCTTAAAGGCATTAAAGAAAAGCGCTTGTCGGGAGACAACCCAATATTTACCCTTACTGTTTTTGTGCGTCTACATGATTAATCTACTGTAGTAATCATGTTTTATAGCTTTTGTTTCAATAAAGTGCCAAGTAAGACCTTTGGGAAGACTTGGGTGAAAGTTAATGTGATCTTGCTGTAAAAAACAGAAACTTTGCGCTCATGAGATTAGCTGTCATTTTTTACAGAAGAGTGCTTTTTTAGTTGATTCTTTTTGCAGAAGATTAATAGACAAATTCCTCACCTCCACCAATTTATTTCATAATTTTTGGAGTAGCAGAAGTATGGTTTATGTTCAGATCATTACAGATTGTTCTGTTTCTGACAGATTCTGTTTTCATTGCATAGTTTGCTTGTTTTCTAGTTTCTATGACTTATATTCCTCAATATAAATTGTAGAAATGATATGGTACAGTATGCATTGTGTGAGAACAATTATGAACCTTGTCTTTGACAGTACCAAAGTGAATGGTTTGCTCTTTATCATACTAACCTATCTCACGAAGTTTGGTTAAGTTTTGTGTGATTGAAGTTTTCAAGTTTGGGTGAGATATCGATATGAGGAGAATAAGGAGTGGAAAGACCCTAAGCTTGGGGATGCCCAAGGCACCCCAAGGCAATATTCAAGGAAGACTCAAGTACCTAAGCTTGGGGATGCCCCGGAAGGCATCCCCTCTTTCGTCTTCAAAACTATCGGTATACCTTACTCGGAACTATATTTCTATTCGTCACATGATATGTGTTTTGCTTGGAGCGTATTTTCAATTTTACTTGCTGTTTGAATAAAATCATTGGATCTGAAATATTGAATGAAAAAGAATCCTCCCATGGCTAGTTAATTATTTGACTACTCAGTGTTCTTCACTCATATCTTTTGGAGTAGTTTGTCATTTACTCATGTGCTTCATGTATATCCTATGAATAAATGGTTGAATAAATTGAATGTCATAAACCTGAATTTATATATGTTTCATATGCTTATAACATGGGGAGTAATGACTTCACACATAATAAGTATAGGTAGTAAACTTATTGAAAGTTAGCAAACGTAGAATTGGTCACTTGAACAATTCATGAAAGAATATTGAAGGAAGAGAGGTTTCACATATAAATATACTATCTTGGACATCTTTTATGATTGGGAGCACTCATTAAAATATGACATGCTAAAGAGTTGATGTTGGACAAGGAAGACAACGTAATGGGTTATGTTTTCTTATATCTGAAATAAAGTATATTGTCATGGATCATCCAACATGTTGAGCTTGCCTTTCCCCCTCATGCTAGCCAAATTCTTTGCACCAAGTAGAGATACTACTTGTGCTTCCAAATACCCTTAAAACCAGTTTTGCCATGAGAGTCCACCATATCTACCTATGGATTGAGTAAGATCCTTCAAGTAAGTTGTCATCGGTGCAAGCAATAAAAATTGCTCTCTAAATATGTATGATTGATTGGTGTGGAGGAAATAAGCTTTATACGATCTTGTGATGTGGAAGAAATAAAAGCGACGGACTGCATAATAAAGGTCCATATCACAAGTGGCAATATAAAGTGACGTTCTTTCGCATTAAGATTTTGTGCATCCAACCCTGAAAGCGCATGGCAACCTCTGCTTCCCTCTGCGAAGGGCCTATCTTTTACTTTTATCTCTTAACCTTATGCAAGAGTCTTGGTGATCTTCACCTTTCCTTTTTACATTTTATCCTTTGGCAAGCACAGGATGTTGGAAGGATCCTGATATATATATATCTAATTGGATGTAAGTTAGCATGAGCTATTATTGTTGACATTACCCTTGAGGTAAAAGGCTGGGAGGCGAAACTATAAGCCCCTATCTTTCTCTGTGTCCGATTAAAACTCCATAACCACAAGTACTGCGTGAGTGTTAGCAATTGTGAAAGACTAAATGATAGTTGAGTATGTGGAGTTTGCTAAATCAAAGCTCTGACATAGACTCTTCCTGAAAATAAGATGAATTGTAATTGTTTGATGACTGATAATATTGTTTGTTAGTTTTCAAGAAAGTTTATGATCTATACTTTAAACATGTGATTTTCTTGTTACTTGATCATGAAAAGTTTTATGAGATGAGCTATTGTTATGACATATAATGATGCTACAAAAAGTGATTGGAATTATCATTGATCAAACTTAAGCACTTGCTAGCATTCACACTTCATAAATTATTTCTTTTATCATTTACCTACTCGAGGACGAGCAGGAATTAAGCTTGGGGATGCTGATACGTCTCCAACGTATCTATAATTTATGAAGTATTCATGCTATTATACTATCCTTCTAGGATGTTTTATATGCATTTATATGATATTTTATATGATTTTTGGGACTAACCTATTAACCTAGAGCCCAGTGCCAGTTTCTGTTTTCTCCTTGTTTTAGAGTATCGCAGAAAAGGAAAACCAAACGGAGTCCAATTGACGTGCTACTTGACGGAGATCATTTTTGGACCAGAAGAAGCCCACGGAGTACCAGAAGCAGGCCAGAAGAGTCCCGGGCTGCCCACGAGGGTGGGGGGCGCGCCCACCCCCTAGGGCGCGCCCCTGCCTCGTGGACAGCCCGGAAACCCCCCTGACGTGAAATCAACGCAAAACTCTTCTATATATACCCAAACTTCCAGAAAGAAACCTAGATCGGAAGTTCCGCCGCCGCAAGCCTCTGTAGCCACGAGAAGTCAATCTAGGCCCTCTCCGGCACCCTGCCGGAGGGGGCCATCATCACCGGTGGCCATGGAGGAGTATCCCGGAGGGGCCATCATCACCATGAAGGCCAAGGACCAGAGGGTGGAGGCCATGGAGGAGGAAGCACAAGGGGGAGAACCTCTCCTCCTCTCTTCCGGTGGCGCCGGAGTGCCATCGGGAGGGGAATCATCGCCACGGTGATCGTCTTCATCAACATCACCACATCATCACCATCCTCATCTCTTTTACGCGGTCCACTCTCCCGCACCCCGCTGTAATCCCTACTTGAACATGGTGCTTTATGCCACATATTATGATCCAATGATGTGTTGCCATCCTATGATGTTTTGAGTAGATATCTTTTGTCCTTGGGTTGATTGATGATCTAGATTGGTACGAGTTGTATGTTTTATTTTGGTGCTGTCCTATGGTGCCCTCCGTGTCGCGCAAGCGTGAGGGATTCCCGCTGTAGGGTGTTGCAATACGTTCATGATTCGCTTATAGTGGGTTGGTGAGTGACTGTAACACAAACCCGAGTAAGAGGGATTGTTGCATATGGGAATAAAGAGGACTTGATGCTTTAATGCTATGGTTGGGTTTTACCTTAATGATCTTTAGTAGTTGCGGATGCTTGCTAGAGTTCCAATCATAAGTGCATATGATCCAAGTAGAGAAAGTATGTTAGCTTATGCCTCTCCCTCATATGAAATTGCAATGATGGCTATTGGTCTTGTTAACGATTGCCTAGGACAATTCTGCACATCGATCCACCATTATTCCAACTCGCTATTTACAATATTTAGTAATATATTCTAACTTTATGATAACATCACCTACTTTTATATTTTAGCTCTCCGATACCATGCGAAGTTATCCTCTTCATACCCACAACGTAGTTTTATTTCTCGTTTCTAGTTGGAAGCAAACGTTCGGTGCACGTAGAGTCGTATCAGTGGCAGATAGGGCTTGAGAGAATATTGATCTTACCTTTAGCTCCTTGTGGGTTCGACACTCCATACTCATCACTTCCACCTTTGGAAATTGCTACGATGATTCCCTGCACTTGGGGATTATCAGTGCCTCCCTGTTGTTTGATGTCTACTACGCAACCTTCTTCTTGTAGACGTTGTTGGGCCTCCAAGTGCAGAGGTTTGTAGGACAGTAGCAAATTTCCCTCAAGTGGATGACCTAAGGTTTATCAATCCGTGGGAGGCGTAGGATGAAGATGGTCTCTCTCAAGCAACCCTGCAACCAAATAACAAAGAGTTTCTTGTGTCCCCAACACACCCAATACAATGGTAAATTGTATAGGTGCACTAGTTCGGTGAAGAGGTGGTGATACAAGTGCAATATGAATGGTAGATACATGTTTTTGTAATCTGAAAATATAAAAACAGCAAGGTAACTAATGATAAAAGCGAGCGTAAACGGTATTGCAATGCTAGGAAACAAGGCCTAGGGTTCATACTTTCACTAGTGCAAGTTCTCTCAACAATAATAACATAATTAGATCATATAACTATCCCTCAACATGCAACAAAGAGTCACTCCAAAGTCACTAATAGCGGAGAACAAACGAAGAGATTATTGTAGGGTATGAAACCACCTCAAAGTTATTCTTTCCGATCAATGCATTGGGCCATTCCTATAAGTGTCACAAACAACCCTAGAGTTCGTAGTAAAATAACACCTTAAGACACACATCAACCAAAACCCTAATGTCACCTAGATACTCCAATGTCACCTCAAGTATCCGTGGGTATGATTATACGATATGCATCACACAATCTCAGATTCATCTATTCAACCAACACAAAGAACTTCAAAGAGTGCCCCAAAGTTTCTACCGGAGAGTCAAGACGAAAACGTGTGCCAACCCCTATGCATAGGTTCATGGGCGGAACCCGCAAGTTGATCACCAAACCATACATCAAGTGGATCACGTAATATCCCATTGTCACCACAGATAAGCACATGCAAGACATACATAAAGTGTTCTCAAATCCTTAAAGACTCAATCCGATAAGATCACTTCAAAGGGAAAACTCAATCCACTACAAGAGAGTAGAGGGGGAGAAACATCATAAGATCCAACTACAATAGCAAAGCTCGTGATACATCAAGATCGTATCACCTCAAGAACACGAGAGAGAGATCAAACACATAGCTACTGGTACATACCCTCAGCCCCGAGGGTGAACTACTCTCTCCTCGTCATGGAGAGCGCCGAGATGATGAAGATGGCCACCGGTGAGGGTTCCCCCCTCCGTCAGGGTGCCGGAACAGGGTCCCGATTGGTTTTTGGTGGCTACAGAGGCTTGCGGCGGCGGAACTCCCGATCTATTCTGTTCCCCGAAGGTTTTAGGGTATATTGGTATATATAGGAGGAAGAAATACGTCAGGGGATCCACGAGGGGCCCACGAGGGTGGAGGGTGCGCCCAGGGGGGTGGGCGCGCCCCCTGCCTCTTGCCTTCCTCGTTGATCCCCTGACGTGCACTCCAAGTCTCCCAGATTGCTTTCTTTCCAAAAATAACTTTTCCGAAGGTTTCATTCCGTTTGGACTCCGTTTAATATTCCTTTTCTGCGAAACACTGAAACAAGGGAAAAAACAGAAACTGGCACTAGGCTCTGGGTTAATAGGTTAGTCCCAAAAGTAATATAAAAGTGCATAGTAAAGCCCATAAAACATCCAAGATGGATAATATAATAGCATGGAACAATAAAAAATTATAGATACGTTGGAGTCGTATCAGCATCCCCAAACTTAATTCCTGCTCGTCCTAGAGTAGGTAAATGATAAAAACAGAATTTTTGATGTGGAAGGCTACTTGGCATAATTTCAATGTAATTCTTCTTAATTTTGGTATGAATATTCAGATCCGAAAGATTCAAGATAAAAGTTCATATTGACATAAAAGTAATAATACTTCAAGCATACTAACTAAGCAATTATGTCCTCTCAAAATAACATGGCCAAAGAAAGTTCATCCCTACAAAATCATATAGTTTAGTCATGCTCCATTTTCGTCACACAAGAATGCTCTCATCATGCACAACCCCGATGACAAGCCAAGCAATTGTTTCATACTTTAGTAATCTCAAACTTTTTCAACCTTCACGCAATACATGAGCGTGAGCCATGGATATAGCACTATGGGTGGAATAGAATATAATGATGGGGGTTATGTGGAGAAGACAAAAAAGGAGAAAGTCTCACATCAATGAGGCTAATCAATGAGCTATGGAGATGCCCATCGATTGATGTTAACGCAAGGAGTAGGGATTGCCATGCAACAGATGCACTAGAGCTATAAATATATGAAAGCTCAACAAAAGAAACTAAGTGGGTGTGCATCCAACTTGCTTGCTCACGAAGACCTAGGGCACTTGAGGAGGCCCATTGTTGAATATACAAGCCAAGTTCTATAATGAAAAATTCCCACTAGTATATGAAAGTGACAAAACAAGAGACTCTCCATCATGAAGATTACGGTGCTACTTTGAAGCACCAGTGTGGTAAAAGGATAGTAACATTGTCCCTTCTCTCTTTTTCTCTCATTTTTTTGGGCCTTCTCCTTTTTTTTGGCCTTTCTCTCCCTTTTTTTATTCCTCACTTGGAACAATGCTATAGAAAATGATGATCATCACACTTCTTATTTATTTACAACTCAATGATTACAACTCGATACTAGAACAAAGTTTGACTCTATATGAATGCCTCCGGCGGTGTACCGGGATATGCAATGAACCAAGAGTGACATGTATGAAAAAATTATGAATGGTGGCTTTGCCACAAATACTATGTCAACTACATGATCATGCAAAGCAATATGACAATGATGAATGTGTCATGATAAACGGAACGGTGGAAAGTTGCATGGCAATATATCTCGGAATGGCTATGGAAAAGTCATAATAGGTAGGTATGGTGGCTGTTTTGAGGAAGATATAAGGAGGTTTATGTGTGAAAGAGCGTATCATATCACGGGGTTTGGATGCACCGGCGAAGTTTGCACCAACTCTCAATGTGAGAAAGGGCAATGCACCGTATCGAAGAGGCTAGCAATGATGGAAGGGTAAGAGTGCGTATAATCCATGGACTCAACATTAGTCATAAAGAACTCATATACTTATTGCAAAAATCTACAAGTCATCAAAAACCAAGCACTACGCGCATGCTCCTAGGGGGATAGATTGGTAGGAAAAGACCATCGCTCGTCCCCGACCGCCACTCATAAGGAGGACAATCAAAGATCACCTCATGTTTCAAATTTGTTACATAACGTTTACCATACGTGCATGCTACGGGACTTGCAAACTTCAACACAAGTATTTCTCGAATTCACAACTACTCAACTAGCACAACTTTAATATCACTACCTCCATATCTCAAAACAATCATCAAGCATCAAACTTCTCTTAGTATTCAACACACTCATAAGAAAGGTTTTACTAGTCTTGAATACCTAGCATATTAGGATTAAGAAAATTACCATGCTGTTTAAGACTCCCAAAATAATATAAGTGAAGCATGAGAGTTCATCTATTTCTTCAAAATAAAACCACCATTGTGCTCTAAAAGATATAAGTGAAGCACTAGAGCAAACAACAAACCACTCCAAAGATATGAGTGAAGATCAATGAGTAGTTGTATAATTATGTAACTATGTGAAGACTCTCTAACATTTAAGGATTTCAGATCTTGGTATTTTATTTCAACAGCAAGCAAAGCAAAAGAAAATAAAATGACGTTCCAAGAAAAACACATATCATGTGGTGAATAAAAATATAGCCCCAAGTAAAGTTACCGAGGAACGAAGACGAAAGAGGGGATGCCTTCCGGGGCATCCCCAAGCTTAGGCTCTTGGTTATCCTTGAATATTACCTTGGGGTGCCTTGGGCGTCCCCAAGCTTAGGCTCTTGCCACTCCTTATTCCATAGTCCATCGAATCTTTACCCAAAACTTGAAAACTTCACAACACAAAACTTAACAGAAAATCTCGTGAGCTCCATTAGCGAAAGAAAACAAAACACCACTTCAAGGTACTGTAATGCACTCATTCTTTATTTGTATTGGTGTTAAACCTACTGTATTCCAACTTCTGTATGGTTTATAAACTATTTACTAGCCATAGAGTCATCAAAATAAGCAAACAACACACGAAAAACAGAATCTGTCAAAAACAGAACAGTCTGCAGTAATCTGTAACTAACGCAAACTTCTGGAACTCAAAAAATTATACCAAAATAGGAAGACATAAATAATTTGATTATTGATCTGCTGCAATTTGAATCTGTATTTTATCACATTCTGGTGATTTTTAACAATTGTTTTCGTGAACAGAAAGTTTCTGGAATTTTCAGCAAGATCAAATAACTATCATCCAAGAAGATCCTATAGGTTTAACTTGGCACAAACACTAATTAAAACATACAAATACATCTAACTAGAGGCTAGATAGATTATTTATTCCTAAACAGAACCAAAAAGCAAGAAACTAAAATAAAGTTGGGTTGCCTCCCAACAAGCGCTAAAGTTTAACGCCCCTAGCTAGGCATGATGATTTCAATGATGCTCGCATAGAAGATAAGAATTGAAACATAAAGAGAGCATCATGAAGAATATGACTAGAAAATTTAAGTCTAACCCACCTCCTATGCATAGGGATTTTGTGAGCAAACAACTTATGGGAACAAGAATCAACTTGCATAGGAAGGTAAAACAAGCATAACTTCAAAACTTTAAGCACATAGAGAGGAAACTTGATATTATTGCAATTCCTACAAGCATACATTCCTCCCTCATAATAACTTTCAGTAGCATCATGAATGAATTCAACAATATAACCAGCACCTAAATCATTCTTTTCATGATCTACTTGCATAGAAATTTTACTACTCTCCACATAAGCAAAATTCTTCTCATTCGGAATAGTGGGAGTATCATAAGAGACTTGAATATTATAAATTGTTTCCACATTAAAAGAGTAATGTTCAGAAAAAGGGTAATCATAATCATGACAAGTTTTATAAATATAATCATCACTACTTCTTATAGCATAAGTTTCATCACAATAATCATCATAAGTAGCAACTTTGTTCTCATCATAATCGATTGAAACCTCTTCCAAGATAGTGGACTCATCACTAAATAAAGTCATGACCTCTCCAAATCCACTTTCATGAATATTATAAGATTCAACATCCTCCAAAATAGTGGGATCATTACTTCCTAAAGTTGACACTCTTCCAAACCCACTTTCAACAATATAATCAGCATAGGTAGAAGGCATGCTATCATCGTAACAACTTTGCATATCAAAACTTGGGAGGCTAAAAATATCATCTTCATCAAACATAGCTTCCCCAAGCTTGTGGCTTTGCATATCATTAGCATCATGGATATTCAAAGAATTCATACTAACAACATTGCAATCATGCTCATCATTCAAAGATTTAGTGCCAAACATTTTAATGCATTCTTCTTCTAACACTTTGGCACAATTTTCCTTTCCATCATACTCACGAAAGATATTAAAAAGATGAAGCGTATGAGACAAACTCAATTCCATTTTTTGTAGTTTTCTTTTATAAACTAAACTAGTGATAAAACAAGAAACACAAAGATTCGATTGCAAGATCTAAAGATATACCTTCAAGCACTCACCTCCCCGGCAACGGCGCCAGAAAAGAGCTTGATGTCTACTACGCAACCTTCTTCTTGTAGACGTTGTTGGGCCTCCAAGTGCAGAGGTTTGTAGGACAGTAGCAAATTTCCCTTAAGTGGATGACCTAAGGTTTATCAATCCGTGGGAGGCGTAGGATGAAGATGGTATCTCTCAAGCAACCCTGCAACCAAATAACAAAGAGTCTCTTGTGTCCCCAACACACCCAATACAATGGTAAATTGTATAGGTGCACTAGTTCGGCGAAGAGGTGGTGATACAAGTGCAATATGGATGGTAGATATAGGTTTTTGTAATCTGAAAATATAAAAACAGCAAGGTAACTAATGATAAAAGCGAGCGTAAACGGTATTGCAATGCTAGGAAATAAGGCCTAGGGTTCATACTTTCACTAGTGCAAGTTCTCTCAACAATAATAACATAATCAGATCATATAACTATCCCTCAACATGCAACAAAGAGTCACTCCAAAGTCACTAATAGCGGAGAAAAAACGAAGAGATTATTGTAGGGTACGAAACCACCTCAAAGTTATTCTTTCCGATCAATGCATTGGGCCATTCCTATAAGTGTCACAAACAACCCTAGAGTTCGTAGTAAAATAACACCTTAAGACACACATCAACCAAAACCCTAATGTCACCTAGATACTCCAATGTCACCTCAAGTATCCGTGGGTATGATTATACGATATGCATCACACAATCTCAGATTCATCTATTCAACCAACACAAAGAACTTCAAAGAGTGCCCCAAAGTTTCTACCGGAGAGTCGAGACGAAAACGTGTGCCAACCCCTATGCATAGGTTCATGGGCGGAACCCGCAAGTTGATCACCAAACCATACATCAAGTGGATCACATAATATCCCATTGTCACCACAGATAAGCACATGGAAGACATACATAAAGTGTTCTCAAATCCTTAAAGACTCAATCCGATAAGATCACTTCAAAGGGAAAACTCAATCCATTACAAGAGAGTAGAGGGGGAGAAACATCATAAGATCCAACTACAATAGCAAAGCTCGCGATACATCAAGATCGTATCACCTCAAGAACACGAGAGAGAGAGATCAAACACATAGCTACTGGTACATACCCTCAGCCCCGAGGGTGAACTACTCTCTCCTCATCATGGAGAGCGCCGAGATGATGAAGATGGCCACCGGTGAGGGTTCCCCCCTCCGGCAGGGTGCCGGAACCGGGTCCCGATTGGTTTTTGGTGGCTACAGAGGCTTGCGGCGGCGGAACTCCCGGTCTATTCTGTTCCCCGAAGGTTTTAGGGTATATTGGTATATATAGGAGGAAGAAATACATCAGGGGAGCCACGAAGGGCCCATGAGGATGGAGGGCGCGCCCAGGGGGTGGGCGCACCCCTGCCTCGTGCCTTCCTTGTTGATCCCCTGACGTGCACTTCAAGTCTCCCAGATTGCTTTCTTTCCAAAAATAACTTTTCCGAAGGTTTCATTCCGTTTGGACTCCGTTTGATATTCCTTTTCTGCGAAACACTGAAACAAGGGAAAAAACAGAAACTGGCACTGGGCTCTGGGTCAATAGGTTAGTCCCAAAAGTAATATAGAAGTGCATAGTAAAGCCCATAAAACATCCAAGATGGATAATATAATATCATGGAACAATCAAAGATTATAGATACATTGGAGATGTATCATTGTTCTCCGGGTACACATCCTCTCTGCTTATTGCCGAGACGTGTATCAGGAGAATAGCGGGGAGGTGCTGCCAAAATTTTGCGTCGGATCCGAAGAAGAGCATGGGAAAACGAACCCAATCTACACATACTCGGGTGGGATTAGGACATATCTTTAGCTATTAGCGTCTAGGTTGCATGTACGTAATAAAAGTGACAAACTCCATTAATTGATGACTATGTACATGCTGATTTATATATATATATATATTTCTTATGTGTCCAGTAGCTAGGCAAGATGAGTGATCGTGTGTGGATGTACACAGGTCACACTAGTCAGAAAGACATGACCACTGAATGGTTAACAAAAACCAAGGGGTTTCTGAGAGCCGCATTTGCAAATGGCCAGAGGACAACATGGTGCCCCTGTGCCAGGTGAAACAATTGGCACAAGAGGACAGAGGATGAAATGGGCAAACACCTGCAGAAGAGGGGTTTTACGCCAGATTATACGGTGTGGACATTTCATCGCGAGTCCGCCCAACGTGCCAGAGCTGTGGTGCTTCGTCGTCACACCGACGAGCATGGTACCAAGATGCAAGACATGGTGCAAGACTTTGATGATGCTCGGGACTCGGACGATGAGATGGAGAAATCTGCAAAGGCCTTCAAAACGTCCTCTCCATGAGCACACTGAGCTTTGTCAGCTGGATGCCATCTCACAAATAATGGCTCTGAAGGATCAATTCAACTTGGGCAGAGAATGCTACGATGCAATGATGTTAGTATTTGGACGTTTTCTACCCAAAGGCCATGTACTACCTGCAAATTTGTACCAGTCAGACAAAATCCTCCGTGCTCTTAAGATGCCCTATGAGAAGATACATGTCTGTGAGAAAGGATGTGCCTTATTTAGGGTTCAGTATGCGGACTTGAACTATGTCCCATTTGCAAGTCATCCATGTATGTTGTGGTAGACAACGATATGGGTGAGAAGACGCAGACCAAAATCCCCGTTAATGTTCTTTGGTATATGCCAATCGTACCAAGACTTCAACGTCTTTTCATGGTCGAAGAGACGGCCAGACAAATGACATGGCACAAAACGGGCAAAAGAACCCAACTAGATGCAGATGGGAAGCTGATGATGGTGCACACATCGGATGGTGAAGCATGGAAGCGCTTCGTTGCATAACATGATGACAAAGCGGCAGATCTGAGGCATCCTCGAGTCGGCAATAGCACGGATGGGTTTAGTGTGTTTTGGCCTGACGGCAGCCCAATACAGTTGTTGGCCCGTATTTGTCTTTCCACTCAATCTCCCCCCCTCCCCCCGTACAGATTATGCAAAGAAAGAACATTTTCTTGACATTGATAATTCCAGGGCCCAACTATCCGGGGAAGAATATGAATGTGTACATGCAGCCGCTGAAGGACGAATTGCAAGAAGCCTGGGATAATGGGTTCAAGACATACGACGCCTTTAGCAAACAGAACTTCATAATGCGTGTCTGGTACATGTACTCGACGCATGACTTGCCGGCGTATGCGCTATTCGTTGGCTGGTGTGTGCATGGAAGGTTCCCGTGCCCCACATGCAAGGGAGCTCTTGAGTTTCGTTGGCTTCAGGCCGGTCGCAAGTTTTCTTACTTCGACATGCATAGACAATTCCTGGATCCTCGCCATAAGTTCAGGAAAGACAAGAAGAACTTCATCAAAGGTAGAGTTGTCAAAAACTCTGCACCACCTATGTTGACAGGCCAAGAGACCCTGGATTAGTTAAACGCTCTCGAGCCAGATCCAGAGCATCCAGGGTATTTCAAGGGGTATAATTCGAAACACGCCTGGACTCACAAGACATGCTTGTGGGATCTGCCTTACTTCAAAGACCTCCTTTGCCCACACAACATCGACGTGATGCACACTGAGAAGAATATCGCCGAGGCACTTTTTGGTACATTGTTCGGCATAGATGGGAAGTCAAAGGATAATACTAAGGCTAGAGTCAATCTGGAGGCGCTATGTCATAGACCGTTACAAAACATGCAACCACCGAAAGGAAAGCAGAACTGGACAAAGCCAAAGGCATGGTTTAATCTTGGAAGGCCAACTATGAGGGAAATTATCTTGTGGGTGCAACAGCAGTTGATGTTCCTCGATGGGTATGCAGCGAATATAAAGAGAGGAGCGAGTCTTGATAAATTGAAGATATTTGGTCTCAAGAGTCATGATTGGCACATATGGATTGAGCGGGTAATGCCGGTGATGTTGCATGGCTTCATCCCTGAGGATGAATGGCTAGTACTGGCAGAGCTGAGCTATTTCTTCCGTGTTCTTTGTGCGAAAGAACTATCACCTGGCCTGCTAGAAGAAATGGAAGAGTTGGCGCCGGAGTTGATCTGCAAGTTAGAGAAGATCTTTCCGCTGGGCTTCTTTAATCCAATGCAGCACTTGATTTTGCATCTCCCAACCGAGGCAAGATTGGGGGGGGGGCTGTGCAAAATCGTTGGTGCTACGCAACTGAGAGGATGCAGAAGACACTATGAGCAAAATGTAAAAATAAATGTAGAATAGAAGCATCGATGGTTGAGGCATTCATTACTGAGGAGGCAGTGAACTTCGTGATAGCACACTACGAAGCCAAAAATCGTCATTTGCATAATCCGAAGCCTCGGTACAATGCTGACGACCCTAAAAAGGGTGGATCCAACCTCAGCCTATTCAAAGGGGATCTCGCACCAGCCGGTGCTTCTAATTCCTTAATGTTGGATTTCAAAGAATGGCAGATCATTTCGTTGTATATCTTCACCAACCTAACAGAAGTGCGGTCGTACATCGAGTAAGTTCTCGGTACATTATTTCGCAACTTCTAATTCCTTTGAACTGCTCTTATTCCCGGATAAATTTGATATAGTCGATACGTCGCCAAATTCTCGTATGGAGCGGTGATCCAAAAGGATTCCATCGAAGAGTATGAGCTTCTGGCAAAGCATGGAGGCGGCTATCCCGGTTTCATCTCTTGGTTCAAACAAACGGTAATTTCCATTAGACCATTTCATTTCTTCGTCTAATTTGTGGCTAATGCAACAATCCCTTTCGTATTAAACTTGTAGGCTAATTCAGAGTTTATGGACGCCGAATTGAGACAAGTCGCTAATGGTTTTGACTTTAAGGTCCGTTCATTTGACAAATACGACATCAACGGGTATCGCTTTCGTACCTATGGCAAAGAGCTATCTATGGCCGACCGAAAGTCTACAAATTGTTGTGTCTCTGCTATCGGCGAAGGAGATACCGAGTATTATGGAAGAGTTGAAGCAATTTATGAACTTCAATTCTATGGTGCAAACCCACCAAACGTCGTAGTCTTCAAATGTTATTGGTTCCAGCCGAAGGAGACTAGAAGGACTCATGAACACTTAGGGCTAGTGGAAATTAAACAAAGCACCCATTTGGATGTTCCCGATGTCTATATTATGGCTCAACAGGCAACCCAAGTTTTCTATCTACCGTGGGCCTGTCAAAGTGATCCAAATCTCAATGGTTGGGATGTCGTTTATGAAGTGCCGCCACGTGTTAGACCACCTCCCCCCAATGAAGAGGATTATGAACCTCACATTAACCCAGACACATATGAAGGAGAATTCTTCCAAGAAACACGTCTTTCCAAAAAACGTTTCAAGAACCGCTCTACTTCACCCCAGAACATTGAAGTAGACAGCGACAGTGAACCCGACTTCACCCCTGAGCCGGAACAAGAAGAGCCTGAACTAGAAGAGGTTACTGCTGCGGATGACCTGTCAATGCTTGACCGATTACGTAAAGGTGGCCTTCCACATGATGATGCATTTATTAATGATGATGATGAGCACGTCATTACTGATAGTGATGATGATGATGCATTTATTGATCCCGGAGCATTTATTGAACCCGACGATCCAGATTATTATTAGGTATTCAATTTTTTATGTTGTACTTGATTTATATAGTTACTTGTATGATTGTATGATTTATATAGTTACTTGTATAATTTTCTTACTTTGTATGATTGTTTCTTATACATAGTGCCATGGTCTTGATGTCCGTCCCCGTCGGCCCTCGCCCGCTTTATGATTCAGATGTGGTAAATTCTCTTTTATAACTATCTATTGTATTTCGCATTTATGACAATTATGGCCATCAAGTTGACATAGAGATATTTTAATCTAGGAGGTATGTGAACCGGAATTTGAAACCGACCCTCTTGTCGAGAAGTTAAATTTAGTTGAAAAAGAAAATGAGTATTTGAAAGAAAAAATTAAAAAAATTGAAGAAGAGAAGATGACATTGGAGTTGTATGTTGCCGATGTCATCGATGATCACAAGATGAAGATGAATGCAACGCGCTTGAAGATGGATGCAATGCGCCTCAAGCTTAAGAAGATTAGAAAATATGCCATTGATAATGAGGCTTGGTATCATTATGCCGTTGGATCAATTGCTACCTTAGTTGCGATCTTCATCTCATTTGTTGTGATGAGGGTAAGTTTTCTCTAGTGTTTTTCTTAACAAATGCATACTAAGCTTATTTTCCTCCTAAATGGCATAATTACCTAAGTTAGATAAAAAATGAGCTATACCTACGTAAGTTGGCTCAAAAAAGGCATCGTCACCTAGGTTACCACAAAAAATGACCAATAATTACCTAAGAAGAAGATAAAGAAGAGGAGAGGAGAAAAACAAGGAGAAGAAAAATTCTTCTTCTTTTTCTTCTTCTTCTTCTTCGTCTTCTTCTTCTAGCTAATCTTCTTCTTCTAGTCTTCTTCTTCTTCTTCTTCTTCTTCTTCTTCTTCTTCTAGCTAGTCTTCTTCTTCTTCTTCTTCTTCTTCTTCTAACTTTCTTCTTCCCCAATTTGCAGATTTGCTTTCAATGAGGAAGCTTGCGTTCATGGAGTCTACTTTTCTCCTTCTGCTTCCTTTTTGTTTTGATTTTGTAGGATGAACAATGTGAAACTTGCTATCTATATATGTATGTATGGATGAAACCATTGTATGCTTGTTGTTGGATATGTTGGCTAGCTATATATGTTGCATATAGACTTTTGATTTGGTATGTATATGTTTTGGATGATCATATCCATATGACAGGGATATGATTTGGTATGTATATGTGTTGTTATGCTTGTTGAAAGTATTTTCAAATGTGTGTGTGTGTATGTGAAATTGAATGAATTTAAGAAAAAACAGAAAAAACAGGGGCTGTGCAGGCTCTTTGCCGTCTGCTGGCAGACGGCAAAGAGCTTTGCCATCAGCCAGCAGACGGCAAAGCTGCCACGTGGCAGCTACCTGTGCAACCTGGGGTGCACTGGACTGGCCTATTTGGCAGCTTTGCCGTCTGCTGGCAGACGGCAAAGACCTTGGCATCTTTGCCGTCTGCCAGCGGACGGTATAGCTTGCCATGTGGCAGCTACCCGGGGGCGTCTGGGCTGGCATATGTGTGCGCTTTGCCATCCGCTGGTAGACGGAAAAGATGCAAAGGTCTTTGCCGCCCGTCAGCAGACGGCAAAGCACGCCGTTAACCCCCTAACGAACCTAAGCTGCCATGTGTACCGTCCAGGCTCTTTGCCGTCCGCTGGCGGACGGCAAACACCATTTCATCTTTGTCGTCCGCCAATGGACGACAAAGAGCCCTTTGCCGTAGCTTATTCAGTTGGACCTGTTGCCGTCTGCTGGCGGACGGCAAAGGCTTTGCCGTCCGCCAAGCACGCCTTTACCGTCCGCCATGGCAGACGGCAAAGTGCCCGATTCCTATAGTGACGTGGCCATGCTGGCTGGCCGCCATTGTGGCACAAGTTAATGTGTGTAATGGCAATGATGGCGATGTATGGGGATGAGTGTGATGATCTTGAAGTCATGCATTTTTTTAACCGTGAAGTCATGCATCAAAACGAAGTTCTCAATTCTGTGAAAAGCCTAACTAATGCTTTGCAACATTATACCTTAGGTACTATTTTGTTGTGTATTCGATGCTTCCTAGATGGATCATTTTGAACAATGCAATTTAGATTCAACTCAGTAGGCTTGTGATAGTTTGTGATTATGGTGAATATAGTGTATGTACTTTGGGTGATGTGTAGTTGTGTAATTGTGAGATGTATTTGAAATGCTAATATTCCGAGATAATGTTAATACCATTGATTATTATGAATCCCCATATCAAGCAATATCAGTCGATGAGTAAATACCTGTTGGTGGGCAAAACATACCCAACTGCTCATGGTTGGCTTATTACCCGATCGTATCATTTGCTAAATTGCACGCAAGTTAATAACTGGAGAAGGAGAGAAAATAAAATAAAACCAAACCAAACCAAATCAGGTGGACGGCACGCGTAGGGTCATTCCCCTTTTTCTCCCTATGAAGAAAGAAAGTCTTCGGTTTTGGTGCTGATTGTTTATTTATTTACTGTTTAAAGCGCAGATTTTTTCCATTCAAATTTCACCTAGATTTTATACAATTTTGGCTCCAAATTTGAAAAAAGAATAGTTGTCTTTGCTCTAAAATCAGAAACAAGACTTCTATGGATTTGACTTTTTTTCCTAAGGCAAAATCCAACACCCTACTCTCATCGGCCGAAGTGCCGAACCGGTGGTGCCAACTTTCTTTTTGCAATCTTTTTGACCAAAAAACCTCCCGCTTATACAAGACGGGCCTACAAGTCTATGACCGAACTGATACAGTGCGAGCCTAGGGCCGTAGAGTCCCATCCCATCAGAGCAGAATGAGAGGGCAAATCAAGGCATCCTACAGGCGTTCCGTTCGGTGGCTCCCCTTTGCTTCTTCTCTCCCTCCTCCGCTCTTCAAGTTCCAGCAACACTTCAGCGTTGTGAGCATTGAGTACTCCCTTCCGGCCTGCATTGCAGTAAGTCCTTCGCTGTTCTGTGCTGCCTAGCCTTTTGTGTATCTCTTTCCCTGTGCATTCTGCTTCTTTTCCTCCAGTCCTTTTGTTGGGCTCAGCAAGATCTGCTGCCGCTTAGACAAAGGAAACTTTCAGAAATTCCCACACGGAGAAGCTATACAGGTTTCTTTCTTGTTGGAGATCTGGTAACTTGATGATGGATGCGTGCAGGGGCTAAGCATTTAGGCGCTTGTATTTTGCTTGAGCTCTGGCTGTGGCTGGTCCTTCCCGCCAGAAACTCTCTGTACTCTCTGTACTCTGTTTCTTGATTCTATCTTGATATACCACAAGCAGTCCTCATGCATGATTCGGAAAAGAAAAATTGATGAGTAGTGGCAGTCTAATACGAAGTGCTGCAGATGATAGCAAGATTTTCTTTCGCTGCCAGTGCCAGCCATGATCTATGTTTTTCTGCTTACAGGACATTAGTAGGCGGCGAGATGAGAAAGTCCTGTGTGTGCTGCAAGAGATACTGGACTCATTTGCATGGAAAGGTCAAGTGTTTCGTCGCGCCCATGGACAGAAACTCTAGGCATAGCATGGTAAGATCATTGAACCAGTAGCGATAAGACATGTTTTAAGCTAAAACTAGTAACCATTAATTTTTTTGGCAGATCATACCAGAGAGCTTTGTGAACTATTTCGGGTGGAAGCTATCAGGAACCATTGAACTAGAAGCCCCCAATGGTAATGTGTACGATGTTCGAGTTACTGAGCGTAGGAATAAAACATTTCTCAGATCTGGGTGGGAGGCGTTTGTCGACGCCAATTATATAGTAGAAACCGACTCGTTGATGTTCCGATACCGTGGAAATTGTCGCTTCAATGTTTTGGTCTTTCATTCTAGTGGTTGTGAGAAAGTGGTGTCATGTGCTCGCATGCTGACCAATATTAGTGATCAAGAACCAAGCACAAATTCTAGAGACATTTCAACCAGTTTCAGCGATGGTAATACTCATTCGTCAGCTAGAGGACGATCAGATGATTGCCAGAGTGGAAGCTCAGGCCACCGTAGAAAACGACCAAAGAAAGATGCAATATCCTCACCTTCGGAGGATTCGTCAGGTTAACTATACAGTTGACTTGTAACTATTGATCACATCATATGGTACCATTTTACTGCAGTAACGCAGTTACCCACCCTTACTTTTGAACTATTTCACAGGAGAAGACAGTCCATATGAGCACGAGTCATCTAAATCGGAAGATACTAAACGTATTGGAATAACACCCGAGCATGATGATACAGACCCATACATGATGTCACTGGGTGCCCGTCTAACGCAAGGGCAGAAGAAGAAAGTTCTGGAGAAAGTTGGAGCCATTGCATCAGATCTGCACATCTACGTCGCAGTCATGAACAAGACCAATGTCCGACGCTCCCTAGTAAGTCTTGTCTAGAATAATATTCTTCTGATTTTCAGTTGATAGTTACTTGTTTTGAGAGAAATCAGTCCATATAAGCAACTATGCTACTACCACCCATAGTTGTTTCAGCAACAGTCCATAGTTGCGGGTTTGCATTTTATTCTAATATGTTATGTATTCTGCGTGTATATGAACAAACAGACCTTTGCCACAAAATACTGTGACACGTACCTTCGGAAGGGGAGCCGGAGTTTGGTGTTTCAGGCAGAGGGGAAGATCCAGCAATGGCATGGTGGGTTGCACGTCACCGATCGTGCCCTGAGGATACGTGGAGGCTGGACTTCTTTTGCCAGAGACAACAACCTGCGGGAGGGGGACATCTGCCTCTTCGAGCTGATGAAAAACAAGGTGGGACTGAAGAAGATGATGGTCTATATCATTCGCCGTGAGCGTTGCTAGGTTAGTTTCACGCTCTTGACAAGAGGCAGAGAGGTCTCTGCTCTTTGTGCTGCCATTTTGTATGTTGCTTGTAATGGAGCTCTTTGCTGCTTTTGTGATCTGGAAGTAGAACTGTGGGCATGGCCAGTCTGTGGAGTAAGAAACCTATATCTGTAGTAGCTTAGTTTCAAACAGACCGTGATTTCTTACTTTCCCTGGCAGCCTTATTTTGTGGCATGAAGTTTAAACGAGTAGTTGTGTTGACCAAGTTTGTTTGAGGAAGCCACTTGATTGTTTGTATCCTCTGAAGTTTAATGAACTCATGATGCCTAGTTTCTTAGTTCACTTGTTTACTTCCCTAGGGTTGATGCAAATTCATTGCATATTAGAATGTACTCACTACGGTAAATCCAACCATAAAGAATGTCCAGGAATTAGTGAGAAAACGTTCAAGATGGTGGGAAAATTCATTTGAATGGGTGGATCTTGCCTTCACTAGCTTCTGGTTTTTCTGGCCTAAACATATACAGCATCAAAATCGGCTATGAGAGCTGTGGCATAATAGGATTATGAAACAATTAATGTGCCTGAAGAATAAATACGTAATTTTGTTTTATACTGTTTTAATCAGTTTCAACTATATTAGGGTCAGACACCATTATTTTGAAATTTTAATATTCGCAATCTTAACAAGCCCAAAACCAATTGGGCTGTTAGGTTTGTTCACGTAGAAACCTTTCAGTTTTTTTTATCTCAATGGTTAAATTTCCAAAAGTCTTGAATTCCTTTTTTCACCATTGAGTGGTTTGAACATTTTCAAGTTTCAAAACAAATCACCAATGAGTGGTTTGAATAATTTCAAGTTCCAGTTTATTTTATACAGAATATCTCGCTTTTTTTGTATTTCCATGGTTTAGAAAAATCTTGTTCAGAAAATTTCATGGTCTTCACTTCTCATTTTCCCCATGGTTTATTGTACTGTTTTGCATGGTTCGTTTGTTTCTCGCAAAAAAATCAACTTTGCATTTCAACATCGGTACATGGTTTGAGTATTTGAAAAACTAACTTCCCTGATTTTGACCTTTAACACCCGTTCAATGAATAACACGATGACGATTTCATTTTTGCATCACCATGGATTCCTTCAATTTGGTTGGATCATGCAATGTCGTCACTCTTCCATGATTGCCCAAGGTTATCTAATCCGCGGGAGGTGTTGGTGCTAGGGATGGTGAATTGGTGACATCAACGAATTGGCAAGCTTTATCGTACACTTCTTGTTTGCTAAAATTTTGGGTTCTGTGATCGGTAGCAACACAAACGATACGCAAAATGGAAAAGGTTGTATTCAATATGATTGAAATAAGCTAGGGAGAACGTTCACCTGCAATCTCATATGTGCACGTAGGATCAAACCGCTCTAATCATTTAATCAGCGTTTCTCAAAACATTCAGCACAATGGTGACGGTTTAAAAAAATGTGGTGGTTTTTTGAATTAGGGTCTCCAATTGTGGTGGTTTTTTGCAATTTACGAGAGAGGCGCGACCGAAAGGATTTTTTGCTGAGAGTTGTCTTATGTGTAATGAACCAGAGAGAGAGGGGATGGAGAGTTGGTAGGTGAAGAAGAGGGAGCAAGTGAGAGGAGGGGATCAGAGAGATGAGGAAGAGACCGAATCAGCTTTCTTTCCAAGTCATGCCTTTCCTAGCCGCTTACAAGAGCTCAAGTACACGCCCATTATATTGGGCCCAACACGATTACAAGGCCCATAGCCCAATTCAGCCCAATAGTGGCCTTGCACTTCAGTGCATCACTGTCACGCTGCATCTGATTCAATTAACTGAACTTGAGGAGCAGGCGTGACATTTGCCCCCTCTTGAGCGGCAGCATCGTCCTAGATGACGACGTCAAGGTAGCGGAGGCGTAGAACGTCTTGGTCCTCCCAAGTGGTTGCGTCCGTTGGTAGGGTGGACCACTGGATTCGGAGATGAACGACGCCCGCAGATCCTTTCTTCACCAAGAGGCACTCCAGGATGGCAATGGGGCTGAACTGCAGAGCTGTGAGGTCCGGAATCTTGGGGAGCTCGGAGAAGACTGGGGAGTAGTTGGGGGTGAACGGCTTCAGCTGCGACACGTGGAAGACTGGGTGGGTTCGGATGTCCGGCGGTAGCACCAGGCGATAGGCGAGGGTGCCGACGCGCTCGCTGATGGTGAATAGCCCGAAGTACTTGTACGCCAGCTTGCGGCAAGGACTACTGGCGACAGAGACTTGAATGTATGGCTAGAGATTGAGGAGAACTTGCTCACTGATGGCGAAGGGCGCGCACGAAGCGATGCTTGTCCGCTTGAAGCGATCTTGAGCGCCGGCGAGCCATGGACACAGTAGCTCGGTGTGGGTCGTCCAGTCGAGGACACCGGTCGTTGCATTGGGCGATAACTTGTTGCTGAAGGTGGGGAGCTCTCCTAGATTGGGCTCCCTGCCATAGAGAGCCTTGGACGGCGAAGAATTGTAGAGAAGAATGGTGTGTCGAATTGTACCAGAATTCCACGGCGGCGAGCCATTTGCGCCATTGTTTGGGCGGTCGTGGACGGCGCACCGAAGGTACATCTCATGGCATTGGTTGACGCGCTCGCTCTGATCATCAGTTTGGGGGTGGTACGTGTTGGGAAACGTAGTAGAAAACAAAAAAATCGCGCCTACGATCACCCAGGATCAATATAAAGATGCATAACGTATTGGAATCATGATCGTTACCTTCACCGAGTTGTAGCGGAAGAAAAACGTGTTGGTGTAGATCGTACTTGGAGTCCCTTGAACCGTCGATGAACGATCCCTTGTACCTCCCATGAACATCCCCTCGAACCGAAGACCGAAAGCACGTCCCCTCTATTTGGTTGCAAGCGTGCAGCCTTCACGATCCGGCAACGCTTCACTGTCCAGAGCTAATCGTCGCCGGAGATTAGAGAGAGGAGGTTAGAACCACACTGGACTTCATTATGAGGACAAGAGGATTAGCCACGCTCTAATTAGTCAACCAGTACCAACTAGAACGTGAACTAGAAGACCTATAGGAGGCTCCAAAAACTGTGTATCCAATAGAGCAAAACCCCTAGTATACATAGGTTGGAGGAGGAGGAGAGGGCAGCCACCAAGGGGGAAAGTCCCCCCTTGGGGCGCTGGCCATGGGGAGGGAGTCCTACTCCCTCCCCTTGTCCAATTTGTCCCCCCACAAGGAAAGGGGGGCGCCTTCCTACTTGGGCCATCCTTTCACCTATTGGTATTAGGAAGCCATACAATTGTTTGTATCCTCTGAAGTTCAATGAATTCGTGATGCCTAGTTTATTAGTTCACGTGTGTACTTCCCTGGGGTTGATGCAAATTCAGTGCATATCAGAATGTACTCACTGCTGTAAATCCAACCACAAAGAATATCCAGGAATTAGCGAGACAACATTCAAGAAAGACCGAGTGAAAGATGGCGGGACAATTCATTTGAATGGCTGGATCTTGTCTTCACTAGCTTCTGTTTTCTTCTTTCCTTTTTGGCCTAAACATATACAACATCAAATCGGCATGAGAGCTGTAACATAATAGGCTTATGAAACTATTAATGTACCTGAAGAATAGTTTTTTGAACATTGGTTCGTTTGTTTCTCACAGAAAAAACCCACTTTGGATTTCAACATCAGCACATGGTTTGAGTATTTTTAAAACTCACCCCGATATTTGTAAATTTTCACCTTTCACACCTGGTCCATGAGTAAAACGCCAACGACTTTAAATCTACATCACCACGGATGCCTTCAATTTGATTGCATAATGCAATGTCGTCACTCTTCCATAATTGGCCTAGGTTATCTAATCCGTGGGAGGTGTTGGTGCTAGGGATGGTGAATTGGTGACATCAACGAAGTGGCAAGCTTATCATACACTTTTTGTTTGCTAGATTTTGTGTTGTTGTGATGGTTGGCAGCACAAACGAGACACAAAAGAAAATTAAAAACGCCGTATTTAATATATTTAAAATAAGTTAAAGAAAACGTTCACCTGCAATCTCATATGTGTGTGTAGGATCACAAGATAACCAATAGGCATTGGTATGAATAGTAAATAAAATTTAATTTGTATGAAATAATAGGTCGGACGTCCATATGGCACCTCAAACAAATGCCATCACACTGCAGGATACAATGTCCAACTTCAAACCCTTTGATTCATGGGGCTGTCATTGTTATTAAGGCAAAACCGGACCAACACAACAACGTTTTGTGACTATGTCATTCCCAAGGATTTGCACCGGTCACCTCACTTCACTGTATTGTCCTTTCATGGTATTCCTTTCATGCCTCCTTGTCAATTTCACCATTGTGTCGATCATTGAAGCGTAGGATATTAACGGGTCTCTCCTAGATCAAGGAGAGACAAAAGACTAAATCATAGTACCAACATGTACGTCATATTATGGATCCCATCAGTAAAGCGTATGCGGCTTGCGAGGCTATGCCTCCACCTTTAGCCCGAGGAGACTACTCGTTTATCATAAGCGCCATAAATACAAGAGCCATTGCAGAATGGTGAAAGTGCATCTAATACCCTTGGTGGATTTGAGTAATGAGACTAATACTTTCAGTATTTTATCTCGGGAAAATTTTGTTAGATTGCAACAAAAGAAATGAAAGGTGAACCCCATAAAATTATCATGAAGACAAGTGTTGGCAATGCCAAAGATTCTCCATTTTCATCTTAGTGATCCAAGATCACATTGATTCCATAGGCATGCCGATACTATCATAAGGGTATGAGTATGTTGTGTGAGTTTCTTTCTCTCAGTGTTTAAAAACCAACTCCAAAAGCCTTCATTTTCTCCACTAAATATCCAATTTCCACACCTCACAGTTGCCTAGCTCTTCCAGTTGGAACTGCGAAGCAGGTCATATCCAGATGTAGCCATTGCAAACCCTAGCCATTTGGAGCCGCCAATTCCTACACTTAGAACCACCAAAGCGTGTGGCCAACCTTCTATTTCCCTCTCAAAATTTTCGACCCCCCCTTTAAATTTCTGGAAGCGGTTACAGAGAGAGTGTCGTAGTTGCGGTAGTAATCTCAGAGCCTCCAAATGCTATCCCTTCGGAGAGTCCGAGTTATTTGAAAGTTGCCACCTTTTGTACAAGCTGAAGCCTCTGAGTAGATCACTTCGGAGCTTCCGAACTGTGTTAAAGTGTTTGTAATGGTTAGATCCTGGTCCAGTCTTTATATAACCCTACCTATCCACCACCTATCCCATCAGTTCACTCAAAGCAAACCCCACTAATACCCTATGTTCTTAGAGGGAACTCCACCTCCTTGTGCTAATTTCAAAGGGCTTTCTACTCCGACTATCCAAGCCAATTTTTAGACCTAATCCCTCTTTCCTTTCCACTCCTGCTTCTCCAATCCAAAAGTCAAATCTTGAGAGATTTTGAGTGTTTGGGAAATTATCTGTTGAAGTGCAAGAGCAAGGGATTCATCACCTAGCAGCTTCAAGTTTGTGAAGAAACCAATAAGTTTGTAAGGGCCCGAGATTTCCTACTTCATGAAGATCTAAGCCGAGTGAGGCTATTCATTCATGGGCGTCAGACATGGTTGCATAGATTGGTTTCTCCTTTGTAGACCCTTCGTGGGTGTGTTTCCTCGTGGCATTGTTCCTTAGTACTCCCTCCGTCTGAAAAAGCTTGTCCCTCAAATGGATGTATCTAGCACCAAGTTAGTGCTAGATACATCCATTTGAGGAACAAGCTTGAGACAAGCTTCTTCGGACGGAGGGAGTAGAATTGAAAATCGGGATCCTTGTGATCTTAGATCCTTCATGGATCGATGGCTCCATTAACTTGGAGTAGGATAGCGCCAACTGTATGAACCATGGGAAAAAGCTTCACCGAGCCACCATGTATTTGCATATATCCAACTCTATTCTTACTATACACTCTTGCATGTCTTTAATTTCCACATCCTATACTCTTGTAGACTTGCATGTGTAGGTTGCTTGATAGACAATGAATCCTTGATAAGTTGAATTTGGTTTTGGCTTTACCGCCTAGGAGAGTATGGTGCCTAATGAAGGAAACTATCACCATAGAGGTCCTTACTTTAATGGTTCTAACTTTGGTAGTTGAACATACAAAATGAGAATGCATATTCTTGGTCATAATCCCATCGTTTGGATTGTTGCTCATGTTGGCTTGCAAGGTGATTTATTTCAAGGTAGAAAGTTCTGGATTGTGAACCTACCGCCGAAGAAGTGAAGATGCTTCAACACGATTCTCAAGCATGTGATATTATCTTCAATGCTTTATGCCCTGGAGAACTCCAATATTAGCCATTTTGATAGTGCAAAATTTTTTGGGGACACTTTGGTGGAAATGCATGGAGGTATCGAGTCCCTGAAAGAGTCCAGCTTGATGTTCTACAAGGTTAGCTTGATAAGTTTGGTGAAGCAGCCACCGAGATGTACTCTAGGCTAGCATTCATCAACAATGAGATGGCCAACCACTACTGCAGTATGCTGCTAATGTGACACTACAATCAGAGACCCTTCGATGAAACTGCGTGTGATGCATTAATCGTAAACGATGATGTAATAAAATCGTGAAAAAAGATACAAAATGTTTGTGATGGCGGACACATCGAACACGATTCAGATTATCGTTGCCTGTGCGATGCGTGGCATACAGTTCACTCGAATGAACTGTTTGCGATGAGCATAATAGCAGAAACGGTCACACAGATGAAGGTGTGTGAGCATACAGTTTACTCGGATTAATTGTTTGTGATTAGGAAACACAACATAAACGGGAATCCGGATCAAGGTGTGTGCGATATATGACATATAGTTCACTCGGATGAACTGTTTTTGATGAGCCAACACAACATAAACGGTTCAACTTAGCAAGACATGTGTGATACGCGGCAAACAGGCTAGTAATCAGAAATGTGTGAGAAGACCGATAACAACACAGACAATTCCTTTTAACAAGTCATGTGTGTTGTGGGCAAACGCTTGCTGCTATAAAATTGTGAGCGATTGATGAAATCATCACCGATAGGTTCCATTGTTTAGTCCGTGTGCGGTGTGATTTGTTTTGTCCGCACAACATCTACGCTCAGAACATCAACATATATAATTATAAAAACATGATTGCATAACCAAATTAAGCATACAATTACATAAGTGACTACATACATAGCATTTCCACACCAAAGTAAGCAATTACATGCATACTAAACTAGGAGAAATGAGCATCTAATCATCTACTTCTTGTTGTGACGACGCCTGCCATTGCTCTTATTCCAGATGGATCCCTGGTCGTTTTGGGGAAGGAGGCACTTCCTCATGTCAATGATCCGCCTATACATCTCGTAGCTCGTGTATGCCTCCTTGGCCGCGTACATGACGTTAGCTTTGTCGAGTTTCTCCATCCAGGCCGAGTGCCCAACACGCTTGTCCTTGTTGCGGGAATCCTTCATGTCTCTATATTAGGGGTCGATCATGGCCTCATCGAGGTGAACCAGTGAGTCCTTCTCATGCTTCTTGTTGTCCTAGATCTTGTATTGTCCTTGGATGTCGACAAGATTCTAGCAGGCGATGCCCAAATTGTTGAGCACCTTTACATCATTGGTGATGTCCACCGTAGCGAACGTGTAGTGGGGGCTGTTGACAAACCTGGCGAAATGCTCGCAAGGCCTTGTGTCCAGGCAGTAGTGGGAGACGAGGACGTCACTGCGCACACACATCTGGGCGACGACGACCTTGTGACGAGACCTGGCACGAGCGCGGGTGTACTCGAGGTTGAACCCGACCACCTTGTACTTCGCCTCAGCAAGCAACAGCTCCACGGTGTGGATGGAGTTCTCCACCCAGACTGGGTTGTTGGTGTACACCACCGAGAGTTGCGTGAACCTTCTGTGGGTGTCTACTATGGCATACATGGTGAACTGCCATCGGCAGCCGCTCGAAGCGCCATTGGATCTGCACATGATACCCTCTAAGAATTTGTCGTCATGGGTGTGCTTCTTGCAATACTGTGGCGTGATCGAAAGGTTGAAGAGACACAAGGGTAAATGGCTGCTGTACTAAATTGGGACCGGCCGGCCTGTAATCGTCACGTCTTGTCACTGCGTTCATAGTGGAGAGGATTCCAATGCACTCTTGAGCACCCTAGACGCGTTTTGTTTGACCACGCGTGAGCTCGAAGAGGCACCAAAAGTATCATTGCTGAGCCTGTTCCCGCGCAACCGCCCAGGTTACCGAGCGCAACCGTGCAAGATTCTCGCCTGGCTAGTTTGGCCACGCATCGGCTAGAAGAGGGGCAAATCATGGGCATTTATTGGCAAAAAGTTGTGCAAAAACGAATAGTGTGGAATGAATTCGACCATAAGGAGTGTGGAATGAATTCGACCATAAGTTTACCCATAGGTGATGAGGTCAAAGTTACAGAGAAGGGTAATGATAGACACTCGAGTGTGATAATTAATTATGCACTCTACAGGGCACACAGTTGAAGAAACCAACTGTGTGCAATAATGTCGAAGATCGTAGTCGAGTAATCTATAAATATAGTTTGCGATGAGATCGATAGGGGAAACACATTCGAGAATGGTAAATAAAATCTAAGTCCATTGCATATTAAGGTAAAAATAGTACTACCAATATACAAGTCTCATACGATGCCATTTCAACGATTGTACCACAAAAGCCAAAAATATTACAAAGTTCAAATTCCAGAGTTATATGGCTCATATTCGAAGATTACAAGGTTCAAACTGATATTAGAAATGAAATTCAGCTCATGCAACTACAGTTGCCCATGCTGATTAGATGAACATGGACATAAGAGAGGTTCAAACTATATTACCACTTGTAAGGCTTGTTTCGAAACCTCATCATTTTTGCAAAGGGATCAGCCACTGACAAGTCATGTATGGGCTTGACATAATGACTTCCGATTACTCTGTCAACTGCAGTTCCAAAATGAAGTTCAGCTTCTTTAGAGCCTTTTCCATTCTGCTGGAACCACCAACGCTGATCAGAAACCATTCATTTTTGCGAAATTAATTTAGGGCAAAGCTCATTACCTTTAGCACCCTTACTCTGACAACAAAGAATCTTGCGAATATAATCTCTAATAAGGTCCCTCGATAGGAGTTCAAAGTAATTTCTGAGATATGCAGAGCAAGGCATTTGATGTGATTGTTATATTATATCACATTATCCACCACCAGGCCTAATCTTATCTGCAAAAGAAGAGAATGTATTAGTGCCTACATGCAGTTTTGAACACTACTACATGCCTGTTTGGTTTGCAGGATTTCTAAAATACACTAATAGAGTGACGTGCCATCTTCGATCCTACATGATTTACATTGGCATTTGATTCCAATCTAGAAAAATGTAGGCTTCTTCACAAGAGGTTGGAGTGGATGGAAATTTCCCTACGAAAACTAGTACAGATGAATCCAGAGGAGAAATACTTATGGATTGTAACCATATGAATCAAGCGACCAATATGGGGGAAAACTTGTATGTACTGGAATCCTCAAAAATTCCTTCAGAAATTGTAGTACATTGTCATTATAAACTTGCGAAAAGGTACCAAAAATTGAACTCCCTTATGGTTAATATTTAATACGAAAGGAGCATCACCTCAATATATAGCTTCTCCAAGTGTAGGAACGAACTATGTCTACCAGAGGGGGGGGGGGCTGTATGGAAGTTTTAAAATTTCTTTCGGAAAGATCAAAACTCTCAAAACCCAGCAGCGGAGCGAAATAAAACAACGTACAGTGAGCAAGTACAAACTATCGAATTGAAACTAAAGCATGCATGGAGGCAAATCACATGATTGAAATAGTACGAATGAAAAGCTGAGAGACAGAGGTAACGAGTGATGTTCGGTAGCGACAAGGTATTTGTTTGACCAGTTTGTCCTTCTACACAAGGACTACGTCTGGTTGAAGGGGTTGTGATTTAACACAGAAGATAACTCTCTTCGCCCTATTCTCCTCGACAATTGGTTCGTCAACCAATGCCGATTACTCGTGGTAGATAATTGAGGCGATCTCCAAACCTTCACAGACTTCTTCTTCGAGAACTACAATCACTCATGGTCTCTGAAGAAATTGAGACCTAACCATCTAGAGAGTTTTTAGCTCTCAAGAGTAATAGGTGGAGCATACTGGACTTAGATTCGAGTGATGTTAAATCACTATCTAATTTTTCGGCTCTAGGTGTTTTCTCTCGGTGGATTTTAAACTCAAATCACTCGGAGAGGGGGTTGCTCAACAATCTTCTCAGAATCAAACGGAGCAACCACCAAACAAACCTGGTGATGGGTGGCTATTTATAGCCGCAACCTTCACGGATGGGAAATGACCATTTTGGACACGCTGTCCAGCCAATGGCCAACCGACACATTCACAACGTTCAGATTTTGGAGCAACGATATTACTTGAGGAATAAGTAATACTAACTCCTCGTTCTGAGCCAAATCTCTCGCAGCAAAGAAGATCACAGTCTCTTGCTAGCAAGTATTTGCTCGGAACACAGAGAGATTTCTCTCACAATTTTCATAGGATTTGCGTTAACGTCAGATAATCAAAGTTTCGAACGCTACACCCCTCTTAGTAGTACGGTGATCCTATGACTCAATAAAGAGAAGAGAAACAACGAAATAAATGATACATCTTTACTTCGCCTTCAATCTCCCCGGTCGCAGTCACTTCCTTCGGATAAGCACCGAACCAATTTCTTCACGTCAGCAATTTTTGAGGGGCACTCTTGTCAGCATAATCTTCGATGATAACCTTCACTGATGCACATGGGATTATCTTCGTTGTTTGAATCAAACTCCTCTTGATTCCAGGGACTTGTTACTCTGTGTGCACTAGCAAACACATAAGTCTCATACTGTTTATGTCAACAAGCTCCAAAACATAAGGATGCAGATTATTGCACCAACAATCTCCCTCTTTTTGGACAATTGTTGACAAAACAGATGATCATCGAAGTGAAGATAGATAAGTGAAAATAAATTCAAACAAGAGTGACTAAATGTTAGTTTGCTCAAAGTTGAAATAGACTCCCCTTAGATGTATGCAGGGCTAATGATATGAAATAAATTCTCCTACTAGTATTGAGGTATGTGGAGGAAATTTCAGTCATTCGAGTCAATGATTCACACTGATGACATATAATCCATCAAGATCGTAGTGCAATCATTCATAACTTCCAATAATAATACCACCTGCAAAATAAATACTTCGAGAGAAATGGTGCAACAGGCGGGGTTATTGACATTACATCACATAAGTTATACATCACATAACAGTTAGTATTTAAGCCAAGAGTCTCAACTCACACAAAACCAAACCAAAAGAGGCATAAAATGCAACTCTATCGAAACTCGATGTAATTCTGCCCCTTTTGTCAACTAGTGTCAAAAAGGTGACGAATAACATGAGTGTTCACTCAATGGCATCTCCAGAAGAACTATCAGAGGAGAGTTCAGCTTCGGAAGTGACAGGAGTGACCTCATCTTCAGCTGGTGCAGATTTTCCTTCAGGAGAAGCAAGTTGGTGCTGAGAGGACGAGGGCGTATTGGGGTCAACCACTTGAGGAACATGAGAAAGCACATTTCCGTCGGCGGGTTTCTCTGTTGGCGAAGTGGCTTCAGACTCATCGAGCAATTTGCGAAGCTTCAGATGAAGAAGATCAATAGTTGTCTCACGATCCGACAGAGGAGGTGTGCTGCGATCTTGGAAATCTTCGAGAGTGAAGCCTTTGTCAATGTAATCATAGAGTTCTCTGAGATCTACATTCGAGAGTTGTTTCTCGGAGAAGAACTTAAGGAGCAATTTCCAGAGCCTCTTCTTGTTCTCATCTGCAATCAAGTGCGTGATTCTTGTTCGATTATTGATGACATTAAGCTCGGAGGCAAGGTGCTCTTTTTCTCTTCGATCTTCAGCTATGTGCTTGAGCAACAGTTTTTGTGTGCGCAGACCGACTTCAAGCTGCGAAGGAGGTTGAGGTGAAAGTTGTGGATCACGCTTAGGGAGATGCGGCCCATCGAATGCATTGTGGTAATCTTGAGGGCTTGACACGGGTGACTTGCCCGAACAGAAATCTAACATAGCTTGTAATGTGTCGCGAACTGGATGAATGAAGCATTTGTGGATTTCTTTCGCTAGACATGTATTGCGCATAGCATAATCAACCACTCGTTGGATCCATGGCGCGAACACTTTGATGCAGTTGGGATATTCAGCAGAATCCTTCAGTATGCATAGAAACATGTCTTCAAGATCAAAGATATATCGCTGAGAGATTGCAGAAATAGTATCCCAAAGAACATATGAGATGGAGTTGTCTGAGTTCATTCCTGCCAAAGGGCAAATAGTGTATAAGAGCAAATGATAAAGTGTCTGATTCTCGAACTTCAGATGCTCATGACGAGGAGGAACAGTATAGTCACGGATTTTATCTTGGTCCATGGTACACCGAAAGGTTTCATCTGAATCAACATGAATATTGTGCACACGAATTTCAGTAGTACCATGCTCATACTGAGGGAAATGGAAATGTGAGACAAAGTATGTGGAACAACATTTAATTTGTTTTCCTTCGGTCATCCACTCAAAGATCCACTTAGAGCGGTGCGATTCATCGCCCGTGATATACACATGGCATAGAATTGAAGTACAATTTCCCTGTTCCAGGGATGCTCGAACGCAAAATTGTTGGTGAGGCAGAAATCGTCCATGTCTTGAAGCAATTGAGAGAAACAACCAATAGCTCTCATAGAAGGGATCTTTGGATATTCATGAGGAAATATCTTTCTGCTGTCATATATAACTCGAGCGTAATAGATTGCTTGCTCTTGTGTCCAAAAGCGAGGGGATTCAGATGTGCACGGCCCATTATATGGACTTTCTTGAAAGAATTGGGGATGCGCATTTCGATTGAAAAGTAGACCCCTGGTGCTTGCTCCTTTCGAGAATAAAGGTAGTTCCTCACGAGGGAATGGATACTTTAATTCTTCTTCGGGTGAAATGAATTCATCACCATATACCACAGAGCCAGAACGACGAGCAGAAACTGATCTTGGTTCTGATGGACCCACCTCTTGCAATACATTCACTGTATTGAGAGACAACTTGAGCAGAGATGGGGCAGGATTCACAACTAAGGGAGCTGCAAAAGTAGATGGCAGCTGAGCAGATTTCTTCACTGGGGGCACAGAGGCCGAATCAATCATTGGTGGAGGCTGGGATTTTTCTTCATGAATCTGTTGTTGCTGAATAGTCGCAGAGGCCGAGACATTTTGTGCTTCATGAGCCTGAGGCTTTGAATAAGGGATTTCACCTTCCTCTGAAACCATTCGCTGGGGCGGAATCTCATCTTGAGCAGGGGAGGCCGTAGGCACTAGTTCAGTTGGCCTAGGCGAATGAGGAGCATCCGAATCTTGGACTTGATGTTGCGAAGGAATAGCTAGCTCAGGTGAATTTTCTTTCTGCTCCTGAGCCCCTGGGCTATCCGATGGTATTTCTGACGAAGGAGGTTCATTTTTCTTGGTAGTTTTCTTTCGACACTTCTTCATCTTCTTAGCAGTTTGCTCAATGTGGCCTTTGACCAAGTCATTATAGCTTGTAATCTCTGCTTGATGTTTGTCACAAATCTTCCTACCAACTTCATCCAGATCCGAGTGAAAATGCAGCCTTCTGTTGCAGAGAAGAGTCATGGCTCGGTTGACATCCTTATAGGAATCTTTGAGTGCCTTAATGACAAATTTGGAAGAAGCAGTTTTCATTCGAGCATCCAGATCATTCAGCTCGGCAGTTAGAGTGTTGATTTCAACAGCATCTTCTCTCATATCTTGAACAACTATGGTGGCCTGGCAATTACTCCAGGAGGGATAGGCAAAGAGCTTACTTCTCTAGCGAAAGGATTTTCCACAAATTTTTCAAGTTGCTCCATGATGAACATATGATTGTAATAGTGTGGAGCCTCAGACTTGTCAGTAGCAGTAGCTGTTTGCACAGGAATTTTCTCGGAAGGTGTCATTGAAGCCAATGGCTGAGTTAAGGTGGGAGCAAATTTAGTAGCCTTCTCCTTCGGATCAGACGCTTGAGGAGCATTTTGCTCGGGAGTAGGGGCCTTGATTTTCTTCACATCAGGCTTAGGAATTTGTTTTGCAGGCTTTGCAGTGCTTATAAGAGCATCAACAACCAAATCCTACAAGTTGATAGCTTCTGGATGAGGTGCTATATTCACATGTTGGTGCATGGTGACAGTGGTACGAGGAGTTTTCCTAAGAATGATCTTCTTCGAAAGTGCTTTTAGAACAGCAGGAGCATAAAGATCAGGTAGAACCGTAGAGGTGGTAATGTTCACTTGCTCGCTGAGAGTAGCGGCAACTTCATCCTTTGTGAGCGGTGGATCATCTTTTTCTGATGAATTTCCATCAGCAGAGTCATTTGCTCGTTCAGCTAGTTTATTCTTCAGAGCACTCTTTCGCTTAGAAGTGACACTGGGATCATGTTTGCGGTTGGAGCGACTTTCATAAATTCCTTCGGCCTTTTTCTTTTCGACATCATCCTTGAGAAGACGACGATTTTCTTCTTCATGAGCCCTTTCCTTTTGAGCCTTCTTGGCTCGCTTGATGGCATTCTTCTGACGTTTAGCCAGTTCATCAGGATAAGATTCAGGAGTCCGAAGAGAGGACACGTGAGCATTTGGAGGAGGAGGTGACCTCTCATGGGGATCATTTCGCTTGATGATACCAATTTCTCAGCAGTCACCCCACGATGGATGAAATGCAAAGTTCTACGCAAATCAAGGATGAATCTTTCATAGTTGAACCATTTATGAACCCAGTGGCGTCGAATCCATTGCAGACACTTATCTCTTTGTTGCTTAGTCTCTCCGGGCTCGGTGTTATAATGATCATGAGAAATATATTTTGCAGTGTTTGTGTAAGATTGTCTGTCACCCTTCTTTTTCTTAGGAGCATCTTCTTCTTGCTCATCGGCATTTTGCTCGGAGCACTTGCATTTGCTGTTTGAGGGGGCCTACCATTGGGCCCTTTCCATTCGGAGCTTTAGAGTGATCAGCTGTGCCCAAAATGATATCTTCTCCATCAACCGTGCTCACTGGTTGAGTAGAATCCTCAACTGACTGCACACACCTTTGAACAAGAATAGATACAATGGAAAATGGGGACAGGGTTACCAATGCTCACAACAAGGTTTTTCAAACAAAAATGTTTTGGAGAAGAATTAGATGCTGACTTTGAGAAATGTTTCGGAAGAAGTAAATGTGCAGAACGAACTAGTAGGTTCGAAGAATATACTAGTTAACGTGCTAAGTGTTCCATTTGTTTGAGACATATCACAAACTCTAGATCTAAAAAAAAATCGGATGCGAGGGACAACTACAAACCATGTCCGCACAAGTGACCTAGCAGAAAGGATCTAAGAAATTGCAATAAAATAGATATTTCTACTGCAGATGAACTCGAACGCGATGGAAGGAAGAGCGAGTTTGTGTGGACATACCCTAACTTGGTGATGTCCAGCAGCTATACGGCGGCGTAAGGAGGAAGATGTCCCGCGGCGGTGATGAAGGACTGCGGCGACCTCTTTTTGGCAGCAAAGCGGCAAAGTCGAGCATCGGCATCGAGATCAAGGTGGAGCAAAGCCGTAGGGTTCATAAGGTGACGGTGCGGTGGCGAAGGGAAGAAGTGGATGAGGGGGGGTGGCGATATGGTATATATATGCGAGGGGAATATAACCGCATCAGGCGAATCTGATCGGACAACTATCGTCAACTGTATTTTGTGATTCAACCGTCCAGAAGAAACGACAGTTGTTCGATAGCACATGGCAACCGTCATCAAGATCGTGGTCCAGACTTGGGCGGGAAACCCCAAATTTTGGACGGCTTTCACCAAAACTGATAAAGTTCGGACCGAAACTTTAGTATGCTGGTCAAGGACACCAGATAAAGTTTCGTTTCCAGATGAAATTGAGCATTCATAACAGAACAACATGGACTTGAAGAGATAGAATAGATGGAAAACAAGTTTCTAGTCATTTCACTCAGACAATGAAACACAAATACTCGAAAGAATAGTTATGAGTGAAATGCATTCGGACTAACGCAAAATCGGTCAAACGAAAGTCAACTAAAAGAGAGAAAATTGAGGTGGCTTGACCCATCGTATAAGAATTTTATGACCCCGCGTCGCACAATTATCGTGGCACCCGGCTAGTCTAGTTCTTCGTTAATGTATTTACTCTCAGAAAGAAAAATTCACTTTGTCAAAATTTTCAAACTCTTCAAGTGTTATGCACCCATTCCTTTTAAGATGTGGAAGTGTTTGCACGGGTGCCGGGTCCATCTTACTGCACGTTTGTGGAATCTAGGATATTTATCTCACACCATAATGCACAAAATCTTTTCTCATCGAGAGGCTTGGTGAAGATGTCAGCAAGATTATCTTCGGTACTGACGTGATCAATAACAATGTCTTCTCGAGCAACATGAATCACGAATGAAATGATATTTGATGGCAATATGCTTGGTCCGAGAGTGGTGCACTGGATTGTGTGCAATTTTGATCACACTCTCATTGTCACAATATAAAGGAATGGTCTTGACCTTGATGCCATAATCCTTCAGAGTCTACTTCATGTAGAGCAATTGAGTGCAGCAAGCGCCAACAACAATATATTCGGCCTCAGCCATAGAAAGTGAAATACAATTATGCTTCCTTGATGACCAGCATACTAAAGATCTACCGAGGAAATGACATGTCCCCTAAGTAGATTTCCTGTCAACCAAGTCATCTGCGTAATCTGAGTCTGAATATCCAATGAGATCAAATTATGCTCCCTTAGGACACCATAAGCCAAAGGTGGGGGTGTGAGCCAAATATCTCAGAATACGCTTGACCACTTGGTGATGCGATTCTTTCGGTGCAATTTGATAGCGGGCACACATACAAACACTCGACATAATATCAGGTCTAGATGCACATAGGTAGAGTAAAGAACCAATCATTGAACGATAAGCTTTCTGATCGTATTCCTTACCATACTCATCTGCATCCAACTTACCATTCATGGGCATTGGAGTTTCGTAGCAATTAAGTTTGCAATTTGCATTTTAAAATTATTTAGATAGCCTTTGAGATATTTCTCGTGAGATATGGAAGTTACATTTTCCTGTTGATGTATTTGCAATCTGAGAAAGAACTTAAGTTCCCATCATAGACATTTGATATTTATCGGACATCATTCGCCCGAACTCTAAGCTGCAGGCAGTGTTAGTACAGCCAAAGATAATATCATCCACATAAATTTGACACACGAAAAGATCACCATCAACAACACGTGTGAAGAGAGTGGAATCAGTGGATCCTAGCTTGAACCCTTTCTCGAGCAAAAACCTCTTCAAGGTGTCATACCAAGCTCGAGGGGCTTGCTTCAGCCCATATAGAGCCTTTTTCAACCTGGAAACTTTGTTAGGAAACTGAGGGTTTTCAAAGCCAGGTGGCTGTCAAACATATACTTCCTCATCAATTACACCATTGAGGAAAAAACTTTTCACATCCATTTGATAAAGCAGGATATCATTATAGTTTGCATAAGCAAGAAGAATGTGAATTGCCTCAACACGAGCAACATGAGCATAAGTTTCACCAAAATCAATACCTTCTACCTGCGTATACCCTTGAGCAACAAGACACGCTTTGTTTCTCACAACAATGCCTTTTTCATCTTGCTTATTCCTGAATATCCCTTTAGTGTTGATGATATTGTGCTTCTTAGGATTTGGTTTGTCAACCAATTCCCATACATCATTCAGTTCGAATTGCACCAACTCTTCTTGCATAGCATTCATCCAATAGGGATCATTCATGGCTTCCTCATACTTAGTAGGTTCTGTCAAAGAGATAGAGGAGAAACTGCCACAGTAGTTACACTGGTGCGCGTCGGTCCTAAACAAACGGTTTTTAACCCCTTTCCGCGACTGCATTTGGAACCGTCGCCAAGTGAGAGTGTGCAATAGGGTGTCCTTCCCACACGACCCATAATTCGTCGGGGATAGGCCCTACAGGGACCCAGGCTGGGGCCGTGTGCGATCAGGCGAGGCATCAAAACCCAATCATTTTCATAGGTATGTACATCCCACACGGTAATCCGAGAAAATCATTTCTTTAGGTATGTACATCCCACACGGGAATCCGAGAAAATCATTTCCGTAGGTATGTACATCCCACACGGTGAATCCCAGAAAAACATTTCCGTTCGTATGTATATCACACACAGTTAATCCAAGGAATACGTTTCCTTCTTATGTACATCCCACACAGTCAATCCAGGGAAAACGTTTCCGTTCGGATGTACATCCCACACGGTTTTATGTATACGCTCGTTTGTGAAAGGTGTAACTATCACACATGCTCCGTCTTGGTTAACTGTTTGCTTTCATTAACTACATCACACACGATTTGAAGTAGAAAACTGTGTGGCATTGGGCTATCCATCACAAGCGCTTTTACTGCCATAACCATTTGCAAAGTTCCATGACTGTCTGTTCTCTATTTATTTTTGCCTGTAATTTATTATTATAATTGGAAATTTTGAAATACGAAACGTGCAATTCAAATTCTCAGCACAATGGTTCAATAACGAATCCATAAATAAAACTGCAAGTACAATATGTTCAGTAATTACAGGATTAGGCAGCAATTAACTATGATGAACCACAGTATTTAAAGGCGGTAAAGGTGAAGAGACAAGTGTAAATCATTTTGACTGCCGACGGTGTTGAAGAAGCGGAATGCCCATAAAATGTGCCTTCCTGCATGCCATAGGCACGAACCACTTTTGTCCAACCCCTTGTGACGATCGCCCGCCCATCCTTCACCGCCTTCAGGAAGACGTCTAGAGCATTATCATGGTAGCATGAATTATATACTTTAACTTTAGTTGCCTCCACTCTGGTCATGTAGTTTGCAAGGTAATCATCAGTAAATAGCTTCGGAAACCACTGAAAAGAGAAAAATATCAGATACTGAGGTCTAATAGAGTAACTTGTTGTGGGCAGGGGGAAAAGGCAACACATTACTTACCATCCTAAAGTTCACTGTTATCTTCGACAAAGTGTAAATAAAGGGCTTAATTCCAATCACCTGTTTCTTTCGCCTAACAATCTTTCTTAGTTTCCTCACTCGACGCTTGTTCATAAATATCTCATTGCCCCATACGCAAAAGGGATCGAAGCGTGGATCAGTACCCCTCATATATGTACCTACAAGCAACCAGTAAATGTTAGAAGCTAAACTGAGATTGCACAAATGATGTAAAATACAACTACGTATGTTCCTAAGTACAAGTATTTTTTTGAGATTTCAATATGAACTACATACGGATGTATATAGAATTATAGATATAGTTTAGATTAGAAGATTCACTCAGTTTGCTCCTTATGTAGTCTATATTGGAATCTCTAAAAATACTTATATTTAGGAATAGATGGTGTATAAGACATGGGATGCAGCTAACCTCGACGACAAACAACAACATCGCCCATTGTAGCCCTGTGTAAGTACATGGAAAGCCAATGTTAACTACAACAGGGTTAACATCCACCAGAAATACCAAATGGTAATAGAACGGCAGCATCTGTAGTGATATCTTCATTTCGAAAGAGTAGCACGGTAGCAAAGGGATGGATTAAAAAATGGATACAACTGTTAATTGCAACAGGCTTAACAACATCCTAATTCATGTTTTGTAAGTTTGTAGCCATTGAAATACAACTCTTTAAAAATGGATACAACTGTTAATTGCAACAGGCTTAATGGCCATTGAAACCGGTACTGATAAAAATGCAATTGGCAGAGTTAAACATCACAGGGCAGGTGCTGCCAGAGCAGATAATGGCCCAGTTGTCTATAAAAAGGTAGGGAAAATAGCTCAAACATGTGAGGCATGTTTACTACAACATGCTTTATACATCGACAGTACAAAACATAGCCATTAATTGCAACTGGTATTGGTAAGATTGAAATGGTGGATACATACTTGGTAAGTCCTGAGAGGTAGTTGCTGGGGCACTTCATCTTGGCCAGAGCCCGCCCAAAGTCAGCGGTGGCGGAGGCGAGCTGTTCCTCCAGGTCGAAGCGTGGATCAGTGTCACTGACATGTGTGTCGGTGTCAAAACCGGCGGATCTCGGGTAGGGGGTCCCGAACTGTGCGTCTAAGGCGGATGGTAACAGGAGGCAGGGGACACGATGTTTACCCAGGTTTGGGCCCTCTCGATGGAGGTAATACCCTACTTCCTGCTTGATTGATCTTGATGATATGAGTATTACAAGAGTTGATCTACCACGAGATCGTAGAGGCTAAACCCTAGAAGCTAGCCTATGGTATGATTGTTCTTGTCCTACGGACTAAACCCTCTGGTTTATATAGACACCGGAGGGGGCTAGGGTTACACAGAGTTGGTTATAAGGGAGGAGATCTACATATCCATATTGCCAGGCTTGCCTTCCACGCCAAGGAGAGTCCCATCCGGACACGGGACGAAGTCTTGAGTCTTGTATCTTCATGGTCCAACAGTCCGGCAAAAGGATATAGTCCGGCTGTCCGAGGACCCCCTAATCTCGGACTCCTTCAGTAGCCCCTGAACCAGGCTTCAATGACGATGAGTCTGGCGCGCAGATTGTCTTCGGCATTGCAAGGCGGGTTCCTCCTCCGAATACTCCATAGAAGATTTTGAACACAAAGATAGTGTCTGACTCCGCAAAACAAATTCCACATACCACCGTAGAGAGAATAATATTTCCACAAATCTAATTTGCTGACGCATTTTGCAGCATGACATCACACCACGGCCCGGTCATTATTCGAACCATTTTTCACAACCAGCCGCTGCACATATTGCGAGGCCGTTTTCTTGGCACGTCTTGTCGAATCAGAGACCGTGTCCCCTTATCACGGGATTCTCAACAATACGGATGTGGGTAACCCAACCGCGCCATCAATTACGGAGCTTGGGGAATAAGCGGTTTTACCAGGCAAGTGGGGAGGCGCAGAATCCCTGCTGCCTTTATAAGGGGGTAAGGACACCTTTCGCATCCACGCTTTCTACTTCCCGATTCATTCCCCTCCGCCCAAGCTCCAGCGCCCAAGCGTTCATCTTCTCTGCCCACAAAAGGACTTCCGAAGATGTCCGGATCCGGAGCAGGAGGCAAATGGATGGCCTCTACCATCCGAGAGAAGGATATCAAAAAGCTTCGGGAGGCCGGGTACCTGGCCAAGAAAATCAGCCACCGACTCCCGACGGCAGGACAGATCGTCCCTACTCTGAAACCCCACGAGAGGGTTGCATTCCTCCCACACTTTGTCCACGGGCTAGGGTTTCCCCTCCACCCGTTCGTTCACGGCATCATGTATTACTATGGGATCGATCTTCACGATCTGTCCCCTAATTCTTTTCTCAACATCTCGACATTCATTGTCGTGTGCGAGGCCTTTCTCCGCATCTCGCCGCACTTCGGTTTATGGCTGAAGATTTTTAATGTGAAGCCCAAGGTGGTGGGCGGTGAGCACGCCGAGTGCGGGGGCGTTATGGTGAGCAAGATGCCCAACGTCGTATGGCCAATGGGAACCTTTAATGATTCTGTCAAGGAGTGGCAACAGCAGTGGTTTTATATCACTGAGCCGCGCGGCACAGAATGGGCCGCCTCCCCAGAGTTTCGATCCGGTGCCCCCCTGCGGCTTACATCCTGGGTCAAGAAAGGCCTGGACTGGTCCTCGTCCGACGAAATGTCGGTGCTCCAGACGCGCGTTAAAGATATGGGACAAGAACATTGATCTTGTCAATGTGGTCCAGGTGATGCTAGTTCGCCAGATCCTGCCTTGTCAGCACCGGACTTGCAATCTATGGGAATTCGAGCCGGCCAGGCACCAAACCTTGCGAGAGCTTTTCGGCTCTTCGCACAAGGACATCTGGAAGGTGCTTTTCAAGTCCAGCAAATCATGGCCGGACTCCGCCGAGGACCGCGGGTACCAACTGTCCCGCCCTGCAAGTTCGGTAAGTCATCAAACTTTTTAGCTGCGTAACCCAAAGGAAGCGCTTAGCGTGTTTTATACAACTCTCCTAGGGCCGGACGAAGAAGGAGGAGCGGATCCATTGTCCGGCCCCGCTGCCCGAAGAACCGACCGTCCCACTTCTGACGAAGATGTTGGTCCCGGCGCCTTACAAGGTGCCGAAGAAGACGGCCGGGAAGGAGGCCAAAAAGACCCGGGGCGGCCTTCGTCGCCGCAGCACTTCTGACACAATATCTGAAGGCTCTGATGCCCATTCCGCCTCCGAAGAGGAAGAGGAGGAGGAGGAAGATGAATCCCCTACGGGGGGGAAGAAAGAAGAGGACGGCCTCCGTACACTTGGAGGCCGAGCTGCCCAAAAGGGGAAAGGCTCCTCTTCCAGAGGAGTCCGCCGCCACCGCCGACAGCGGCCCGGCATGGGATCCCAGGGCCCAGCCCCTGGTGAACTCGTAAGTATATAAAATCCGAGTACGTTTTAGGCGTCCAGACTCATCATGGCATAGTATTTTAACCTAAGCCATATTTTTTGTAGTCCGGCGAGGTCCCGTACCAAACAATCCTCATCAGAGGATTCGCTGAGCTCAGATACTATGGAGAGCGGGACGCCCCCAAAGGCCCCTTCCTCCAAACAGCTGCATAACACCGAGGCTTCGTCCCAGAAGGACCCCGACCAAGGAGGAGAGAAAAAGACCGTGAAGGCGGCGCCTGGAGGTCAAACATCAGGGGCCGAACACATGGGGGAAAAGATTCCAATGGGAGCTGACGGCGGGGGCCATCCTGAGTTCGGCTCCTAGCCGGATGCAATTCCGGAGATCTATACGGCTCCAGAATCAAGCAGGCAGCCTTCCTCAGCTGGAGGGGGCGTGCTTGTTCCATCGGCAACCCCTGTCCAACCAGAGGTGTCGGATGCTTTGTTGGTGGCGCTAAAGAGCGCCTCCATCGTTGATGAACACCGTGCCCTTATGGGTGCGGTGATTGAGAAGATTCAGGCAGCTAAGAGTGGACTGAACGAAGCCTGTATCGGCCTTATAAGTGTTGGAAATATCCCCTAGAGGCAATAATAAAATGGTTATTATTATATTTCGTTATTCATGATAATTGTCTAATGTTCATGCTATAATTGTGTTATCCAGAAATCGTAATACATGTGTGAATACATAGACCACAAAATGTCCCTAGTGAGCCTCTAGTTGACTAGCTCGTTGATCAACAGATAGTCATGGTTTCCTGACTATGGACATTGGATGTCATTGATAACGGGATCACATCATTAGGAGAATGATGTGATGGACAAGACCCAATCCTAAGCATAGCACAAGATCGTGTAGTTCGTTTGCTAGAGCTTTTCCAAATGTGAAGTATCATTTCCTTAGACCATGAGATTGTGTAACTCCCGGATACCATAGGAGTGCTTTGGGTGTGCCAAACGTCACAACGTAACTGGGTGGCTATAAAGGTGCACTACGGGTATCTCCGAAAGTGTCTGTTGGGTTGGCACGAATCGAGACTGGGATTTGTCACTCCGTATGACGGAGAGGTATCTCTGGGCCCACTCGGTAATGCATCATCATAATGAGATCAATGTGACCAAGTGTTTGTCATGGGATCATGCATTACGGTACGAGTAAAGTGACTTGCCGGTAACGAGATTGAACAAGGTATTGGGATACCGACGATCGAATCTCGAGCAAGTAACGTACCGATTGACAAAGGGAATTGTATACGGGATTGATTGAATCCTCGACATCGTGGTTCATCCGATGAGATCATCGTGGAACATGTGGGAGCCAACATGGGTATCCAGATCCCGCTGTTGGTTATTGACCGGAGAGTCGTCTCGGTCATGTCTGCATGTCTCCCGAACCCGTAGGGTCTACACACTTAAGGTTCGGTGACGCTAGAGTTGTAGAGATATTAGTATGTGGTTAACCGAAAGTTGTTCGGAGTCCCGGATGAGATCCCGGACGTCACGCGGAGTTCTAGAATGGTCTGGAGGTAAAGATTTATATATGGGAAGTCCTATTTTTGCCACCGGAAAATGTTCGGGATTTTTTGGTATTGTACCGGGAAGGTTCTAGAAGGTTCTGAAGTGGGGCCCACCTGCATGGGGGGACCCACATGAACGTGGGTAGTGGGGGCAAGGCCCCACACCCCTGGTCAAGGAGCACCAAGATCCCACCTTAGAAGGAATAAGATCATATCCCGAAGGGATAAGATCAAGATCCCTAAAAAAGGGGGATAACAATCGGTGGGGAAGGGAAATGATGGGATTTCTTTCCCCACCTTTGCCAACGCCCCAATGGACTTGGAGGGCAAGAAACCAGCCCCCTCCACCCCTATATATAGTGGGAGGCGCATGGGAGCAGCACCCCAAGCCCCTGGCGCCTCCCTCTCCCTCCCGTGACACCTCTCCCTCTCGCTGAGCTTGGCGAAGCCCTGCCGAGATCCCCGCTGCTTCCACCACCACACCGTCGTGCTGCTGGATCTCCATCAACCTCTCCCTCCCCTTGCTGGATCAAGAAGGAGGAGACGTCTTCCCCAACCATACGTGTGTTGAACGCGGAGGTGCCGTCCGTTCGGCGCTCGGTCATCGGTGATTTGGATCACGACGAGTACGACTCCATCAACCCCGTTCACTTGAACGCTTCCGCTCGCGATCTACAAGGGTATGTAGATGCACACTTTTCCCTCTCGTTGCTAGAAGACTCCATAGATTGTTCTTGGTGATGCGTAGAAATTTTTTAATTTCTGCAACGATCTCCAACAATAAGAGGCTTTGAGGTATGTTTTATGAGTTTTCGAAGAGTGTCATAGTATAGATAGTAGCCCCTGATACACTGTTCGGTGAAAGAAAGAACTGGACAGAGGATCGAATTTATGTTCGCAGAAAGACTCATTGAATGACATCTATTTCTCTTCTGTTATAAGCAGGCGTCTGTAGCGGCTGCTGCTTCTCATACTGCGGAGATCTCCGGGCTGAATCAAAGTCTGGAGCGGGCCAAAGAAGAACTTGGACAATTGAAAATGCAGTTGAGAGATAAACAAGGTATGCACAAGTCTTGTTCGCGTTTATTGTGAATGAATTTTCAGTATGAACCAAGTTTCATGATTTGCGCTAGGGATTGTGACCGAAGTCGAAGCCCTTAAGAAGGCTGTGGCCGAGGCCGAGAAAAAGGCAGCCACAGAGCAGGCTCTTCATGAGAAGCACAAGGCCAGGGTTATTAAAGCTGAGCAGGAGCTGCAAGAGGCCGTGAGGAAGTGCGAGACCTTGGAGCAGAGTTTAACGGAGAAAGAATCCGAACTCACCCAGGCGCATCGGGCTACGAGCGATGCCCGGGGGGCAACCCAAAGCGCCCTGCAGGGGATCCAAGAGGCGAGAAAGATCGTGGCGGGTAAGGCTTTTTCCATGTAAAGCAAGTATTTGAGGGGAAAACTATGTTTCTAATTTTGAATCCGGATTTCTCAGGGGTATTTGCTGAGCTACCCCGCAGCATATCAGATGCCGCCCAATTCTACCGAGCCGAAGAAAGGAACACTACAGATAAGCTCTTCTGGTCGCAGTATTTGGCGCCGAATTATCCGGTGCCTTTTGCTGATCAACTGAAACAGCTGATCGAACTGCATAAGGCAGCGGAACTAGCCATGAAAGATTGGTTATCCGGCTATGGCCTGCTGTCGTGGTTTTGTCACGGCAGATGTCCTTACTGTCAGGACTTAGTCGCGAGGCCAACGCATCTATGTGGTAGCTTGAGAGGGGTTGAGCGGAATCGAGAGACGCAACACAAAAGAAGGATTTAGACAGCTTCCGGCCCCGGGAAACATCATCCGGTAACAACCCTACATGCTGTTTGAGGCTAGGTCTCATTATGATCACTAGAGAGTTGCCGGTAAGCCGGCTCTTTGTGTCTAGCCCTAGAGATTGTTGCTTCTTGCTCGCCCCCTCTTTGGGGAGCCCTGCCCCTCCTTATATATGTTGAAGGGGCGGGTCACATGTGGAGTCCTATTAGGATTAGGACTAGTCTATCTCTAATACAAACCGGATACAAGTCCAGGTCTTAACTCCTTGTAAAACAAATATTCCTCACGCCTTTCCTCTTAAACCGGCCCACCATAGTATGAACCGGCCTTCATGAACCGCCCGTTGGGCCACCGGGTCTTGTTGCTCCTCTGACCCGCCTGCCGGATTACCAATGAATCGTAAACCTCCAGGTCCAAACGGGTCGCCAGTGAATCGTTAAGTCTCAGCCGGGTCTCAAGTAAACCGCCAAGTCCGGCCGGGTTAAACTTCCGGCCGGTTTATGCCGCGGGGTATATCCCCGACATTAGCCCCCAGTTTAATTTGGATTTATCCATTTTAAACTGATCCTATAAAATAAACACAAGAACAAACTTGGCAGATTATGCTCTGGGTTAAGAATTCTTGTAAACCGGCACCTGATCATCATGAATTCCTTGTCATTTTCTTCTTCTAGAAAATTCAGGTCAATAAGCCAGCTTCATAGTCAATTTGCTGACATTGGTTTCTCACAGAGAAATATTGTGAAGAATAATCCACTTGAGTCGGGTTCCAAAGCGCCGGCTTAAGGAATATTTGGTCTTGAAATACTCATCTGATATTCAGCCGGTTTGAAGATGTAAAACTTGCCGGTTTAATATTACCAAAATTACCGGTTTGTAAATATGGATGGCGCCGAGTCATAATTGTTACCGATGCCAGGTCATAATTGTTGCAGACATCGGGTCAATCTGGTTTGCTCAGTACTGAGAATTTGAAGATTTTTCTCCCTTACATCCATATTACATGTAGCCCCCAAGTCTTGAGCAGAACAAAGTGATGGCTTAAGACTTGTTTCCATATAATTACTACCACTTTGAAGAAATCCATGTTGCTCATCTCAGCCACTATTAAAAACTGAATACTCCATATATGTAGCCCCCAAGTACCGGGTTGTCATGCTTGCAGCAACCTGGGACTTGTAATTGCTTATAAAAACTTCAATCAGTGTAGCCCCCAAGGGCCGGGTCATTATGCAATAATGAGTAGGGACTTTGTAAATATAATCATGTAGATTTGAGCAGTGATGTGTAGCCCCCAAGGGCCGGCTCATTATGATACGATGAGTCGGATCTTCAATAAGATTAGTAAAAATGACTTTGCATTAGCCCCCAAGTGTCATGGTGCATGCTTGCAGCGACATGAGACTTGCATGTAATCTCAATTTGAATAATGTAGCCCCCAAGTGCCGGGTTGTAAGCCTGCAGCAACTCGGGACTATTCCTTCCATTGTAGAATAAATCATATCCTTTGATAAAATAATAGCCATTGCGCTAAAGCGACTTTGAAAACCTCAATAATACCGGTTATTAATAACCATAAAAATCCAGCCATGTTGGCTATTCAAGATAATATAATCCGGTATGAAAACCTTATTCATTCAATATCATAATGAAAATTCAGCAAAGTTTGGCTATTTGAATAATATAACCCAATGATTTATAAGCGCATGATTCCAATGGCGCAATCCAAATATATACTGGCGACTTATAGTCCAAAGCCAGGCCTGTTTAATAAACACCGGATAATTTATCATCATGCTTTATTCAACCTGTTTCTGCATACAACAAGTTTAAAGTGTCCCGGCGGTTTACCGCCGGACGGGTCATAATGCCCAACATATAACCCGGGTTTATAACCAAGGCTGCACTTAAGAATAATCAAATATGAAATATATCATACCTGTGACATTGAATCACATTGTTGGTTTTACCAACTTTTTGTAGTAAGGGTGATAATCCCAATCTTGAGTGCTGATAACTCCTTCCATATCGTGTCGGTTTATGATAAAACCGTGCCGGGTTGTGATAAACACCGGATTAACCATATATAATACTGGTGACTTTGAGTCAAAACTAGACCGGGCTGATAGTCTCCGGATTATAATTTGATTGTATACTGTCAACTTGTAGTTGACGGCCTAACCGGGTTGATAAACACCGGTTTAAAAACGTCACAAATCTTATGAAAACAAAGAAAACTCAGCAAAAGGCAAATAAATGTCCGTTGTAGTCGAGGCTTTTTACGGGCTGCCAGGCCCCAAATTTGATCAAGAGGTGTTGCTATGGTTCGGGTTCGACCAAGCCCCCAAGTGATGCTATGGCATTACGCCGATCAAGAGGTGTTGCTATGGTTCGGGTTCGACCAAGCCCCCAAGTGATGCTGTGGCATTACGCCGATCAAGAGGCGTTGCTATGGTTCGGATTCGACCAAGCCCCCAAGTGATGCTGTGGCATTACGCCGATCAAGAGGCGTAGCTATGGTTCGGACACGACCAAGCCCCCAAGTGATGCTATGGCATTGCGCCGATCAAGAGGTGTAGCTATGGTTCGGATACGACCAAGCCCCCAATTGATCAATAATATAATAAGCCAATAAGGCGTGATACCCATGTTTGAACCGTGCACCATGGCAACAGGTCCTCTTCGGCAACTTTTAACTTTTTGCAAGAGATAAATTCTTCTTGAACCGGGATTTTGAACCGGATGCTGAGAGCTTCAATGCTTTGTGGGAGAACAGATTTCCCTTGAGCCGGATTGCAAACCGGCATTTTTCATTTTGAACCGGAAATTTTCTGACAGCCCTTAAACTCGATCTTGCGAGAAGTTAATTCCTTTTTGAACCGGAAATTCTTAAACCGGATTTGAAAGCTTCAGAGCTTTGTGGGAGAACAGATTTCCCTTGAACCGGATTGCAAACCGGCATTCTTCATTTTGAACCGGAAATTTTCTGACGGCCTTTAAATTTTCATCCATATGGTAGTAGCCTCCGGGACCGGGTTATCTTTCCCTCCAACGTCCTGGGGTTCTTGACTTCACTGAAAACCGGCAACATTTGTTGAGTCATATTACTGTAGCCCTCCAAGTCTCAAGGTGACTCGAGTAGTTGACTTGAGATTCTTCATATTTGACCGTGATATAAACCGGCATAACTTGTATATCATTGGTGTCGATAGCACGATGTGTATCCACAGAAGGTTGAGGTGACTGCGGCGGGTTATAAATGATCCCGTTTGAGCCGTGTCAGCAACTCGGCCAATGGTTCCTTCCAACTGGCTGTTTGAAGTTTAACCAAACTGTAGTGACGAGGACTTGTGCGCATGTCCATTGAGCCATCCAGTGCAGACGGCAGTTGATAGTATATGATAATTTGCCTCCATTTTGTTGAAAGAAAAATGGGCTACCCAAGCTGTGACTTGCTCATACTCAATAAACAGCTCATGCAGACAGGTGCGGCCCGGTATGTTGATGTAGACCAGGCCGCGGGAGACGGACAACAAAGACGACTGCAGCATCAGAGACAACTCGGACAGATGAGTCGGCCGCGGCATTGTAAGCCGGTGCGGATGGGGAAAATCGGCACCGGTGTCGTAAACCGGCACGGACGGGCGAGTCAATCGCGTCGTGTTGATGTAGCGGGGGCGACAACCTGCGTACATGCTCGTCGAGCAGCATGGCATGGACAAGTGCTAGTGCAAAAAATAATGCTGGTGCACGCCCCTTGTGCGACACCTTTGTAATAACAATAATCCTGCGAAAAAATATCACAAACCGGAGTAATTGTTCTTTGATAAAAACAATATGCACTAAAAATAAATAGACAAGATAGCACCTGGTATATTTCGTCATATGAACACCGGCACTGGCATTAGATAATGTCGGACGGTGTCAGATGATCGTCTTGACGTAGGTCTGATAAAGTGGTAGCACCCATGTGGCCTTTCTTTTCTTTTATATATGTTCATGCAGTACTCCCTTCTTTTCCTGTGCTGCTGTCTTTTTTTTAGATGATAGAGTAGCATGCAGGAGCAACGCAGGGCAAGGAGCGGAGCAGAGCAGAACCAATCCCAGACGGAGGCGGGACCACAAGGCGGGCCGGAGCCGGTGGCGGGCGCGGCAGCGGCCGGCCACGCGGGGGCAGCACAGGCCACGCGCTCGGAGGCAACCAGGCGCGGCTATGGCCGAGGCCCGTGGCGATTTGACGAAACTGCAGCTGAACCGGCGCGAGGCCGTGGCGGCTCACGGCGCGGGGCCGCCATGTGGAGGCCTGGACTGGGCGATTTAGCACGGCGACTCGCACCGAGGCGGAGCTGACGCAGCAGTAGGCGACTTGGCAGCTCAGGGTGCAGTAGCAGCCGAGGAAGATTCGGAGTCAAGGGCGGCTCGGAGTGAGGCTGCGACGGGTTACGTGCCGCCATGGAGGCAAGCAGAGGCGGCTCTGCAGCGGAAGCGGATCAGGCAGCTGTGGTGGTGCGTGAGCCGGCAATTGAGCGGCTCGGGAGGCCGGGCGAGGCCACGGCCGAGGCGGAGCCATGGCCGTGAGGAACGGCAGTGCACCGGTGAGCCGGCAGCAGCGGCTCGAGGCGACAGGCGCGCGGGCACAGACCCGCGACAGCGGTCGGCAGACGAACCACTCCGGATCGTGACCATCTTCTTTTTTCCTTGCTTTATTTGTTTCAACATGCAGAGAGCAAAGGTAGTGCTCGGCGGATGTATTGACTTTGGTCTTCACGTGGGGGTCAAAAAGCATCGATCAAGTTTGGAATCCATGCATGGAGCTTTGCACATAGCAGCAATACGCCATTACTTTCGTTGGGATAATCTGACCGTATCATCCTCTCTCAAAAATCTGGCCGTATCAATGTTATGAACCCCCCGGACAGAAGCGGAGACCGGTACTGCGGCCCTTTCCATAGCATAGGCGATCCGAAGCCTGTTGTAAGATGGAAACCGCAGGTCGAGGCAAACCGGACGCGGACGGACAGGCTCCTAAGAAGAAGACCAAACTCAAGCTCGTGGCTAGTCGGTGACTTTTGACGGGCGACGATAGCAGCAGTGCAATGCCCGCGCGCAACGGCGGGTTGTCCATCTCTCCGGTCCAGTCGTAGTCGTGACTGAGGCGATGTGGTCAGCTGAGGCGGCTTACAATCCTGGCCATGGCGGTTGCTGGTGCTCGCGGCGATTTAACGGACGCGCGAACCGGGTCAGAGGCAATGAGAGGCCATGGCGACTTAATAGCGGCGGATTGAAAGCAGATGCGGAGCGAGGCCCCATCCGGATTTGAAACAGAGGGAGGCCAGGCGTCTCTTGGCGTAGCGGCGACTTGGAGGCAGAGTCAAAGTAAAACCCATCCGGGTCATGGCCAGTTCAATCTTTGGCATTGAACGTGATCTAACACGCTTGGCAGACTTACATGAGGAAATTTTGTTGCACACATCACGTCCTTGTACTTCCCATCCAATTTAGGCTTTATGCATCTGTTCAACGACAAAACCGCAGGCAAAACACTGCTAAGCAAGGAAAACCTCGGCCGCACAGTTACTTTGAAATACAGCCGTCTGACCCAGCGGCTCGGAGATAACTCGGGGGCGGTTTACAGTGATGTGAAGCAGTGACGTTGGGTGCACCGGCCACAGTGGCGGCTGGAAGTCAAAAATTACTCCTTGACTCCGATCTGCATATTGTTGCCGAAACAGTTGTCGACTGTAAAACTCAGAGTTGATGTAGATCATTTCAAACCGGTTCTCCTTCATTAGGAAATTCGTGAACTTCTCGAAACCCTAGATGTGATCCCTTCAAGAACTCAACACAACCGAGCGCGAGCCCCACGGTGGGCGCCAGCTGTAGTGGTTTTGTCACGGCAAATGTCCTTATTGTCAGGACTTAGTCGCGAGGCCAACGCATCTATGTGGTAGCTTGAGAGGGGTTGAGAGGAATCGAGAGACGCAACACAAAACAAGGATTTAGACAGCTTCGGGCCTCGGGAAACATCATCCGGTAACAACCCTACATGCTGTTTGAGGCTAGGTCTCATTATGATCACCAGAGAGTTGCCGGTAAACCGGCTCTTTGTGTCTAGCCCTAGAGATTGTTGCTTCTTCCTTGCCCCCTCTTTGGGGAGCCCTGCCCCTCCTTATATATGTTAAAGGGGCGGGTTACATGTGGAGTCCTATTAGGATTAGGACTAGTCTATCCCTAATACAAACCGGATACAAGTCCAGGTCTTAACTCCTTGTAAAACAAATATTCCTCACGCCTTTCCCCTTAAACCGGCCCACCATAGTATGAACCGGCCTTCATGAACCGCCCGTTGGGCCACCGGGTCTTGTCGCTCCTCTGACCCGCCTGCCGGATTACCAATGAATCGTAAACCGCCAGGTCCAAACGGGTCGCCAGTGAATCGTTAAGTCTCAGCCGGGTCTCAAGTAAACCGCCAAGTCCGGCCGGGTTAAACTTCCGGCCGGTTTACGCCGCGGGGTATATCCCCGACACCTGCCGAGCCGATTCCAAGCAGCTACTTCAGGCTCGTGAAGCGGCTTGTAAGCGCTTGCCCTCGACTTGACGTCATCAAGCGGTCGGTCTGTATAGAAGGTGCGCGAATGGCCTTCACCCGCGCAAAGGTGCACTGGGGGAAGATGGATGTTGAGAAGCTGAGGACCGAAGGGCCGCCAGAGGGAAAGGAGCACCGCAAGCCCGAATTATATTATGAGAGTGTCCTGAAAGGATCCTACCTTGCAGCGGAGCTATGCGCCAAGGACATTATATTTCCATGAATGCCAATCATGTTGTCCTTTGTAATGTTTGAACAAGGTCATTTATTTGTTGCCTGTTGTATAAAAGTTTACCCTCCTGTGCGACCGTTTTATATGTTAAACCTGAGAGTTGGCCAGTCGTCGGCTTCTGCCCCCATGTAAGAAGTACGGGGGTGTTCGGGATAAACCTGAGCACTCTTTATCCCAGTTTTGGGTCCTTCGAAGGAGGTGCTCAGCACAACGAACCAGGCAATCGGACTATAGGGCTTTATCACTCTCACTTAGCCATAGGAGCTTTAGTAAGGTAGGAGCAGCCCCTGGTGTTCGGAAGACCGTACTAGGGGCTCTATAAGCGCCTGATCGGAGAAAGAACCAATCCATCGCACGCTGCATTGGTTATGGCATTATGCGGGAGAAATCCTTAAAGATTTTGTGACCTCTCGAACAGCTGACCAGCTCTCGCTGTATCATGACAGTCAGTTTTCGGCTTTCTCTACTGAGGTGCTCGTCCGGAAGAACCGGGACACAATCGAAGTAGTTCTCCCAGTGCTAGCTTAGCCGATATAGCGGAACGTAAGGTACCAAAACATGGGAGCCGGGCAAACCCAACTATTGAACCAAGACATGATTCGGAGCTGATGCATATAATGCTATAGGTTCGGGGTGCCGAACTTCCATGAAGGTGTTCGGACTTTAGTGTCGTGTTATGGGTAAAACGAAGCCCCTGGCATATTTTAAGGCATATCACTGTGTACGGATGCCACTTGACAAACGAATTTCAATAAGAAATAACAACAAGTAATCGTCATATAAATCCACATGTTGTATTTGAATAGTACGTCTATGCGTATGGGTACAAGTAATGTGATAAAAAAAGGAATATGATTGCGGAACCTGCTGAGACCAGGGGGAAGAGGCTCAGTGCGGATCCGTAATTTAGCCGGATGGTCATTGCGGGGAATGTCTAAGGATTCCCTTGCGCGTTCAAGTTGCCTCCGTATAGCCCGTCCTGGTCGGTGCGAGGGTAAACCTGTGAAGGAAATTTAAAAAATATTTGCGTGCCGGAGAGCGGTTGAGCCGCTGAATGCGGCCTGTCCTGGCCTTCGTCGGAGTGTTTAATTGAGCTCTGGACGAGCCGGGCTGTCCTTCCGCAAAGTAGTTCGGAGTCCCTTGACGGTGTCCGGGAGCCTGGACGTCGACTCGAGGTTCGGCTGCAAGGTGCTGCTCGTTGCTTCTGCTGCTAAGGCAGTGGTGTATTTGCTGGTGCCGAGGGGAGGTTCGGCCTTGTCATTAACTGTGATGACACCGTGTGGACCGGGCATCTTGAGCTTATGGTAGGCGTAATGTGGCACCGCGTTGAATCGAGCGAACGCGGTTCGTCCGAGCAGTGCCTGATAATCACTGCAGAAAAGGACGATTTCGAAGATTAACTCTTCGGTGCGGTAATTTTCTGGTGATCCGAAGACTACCTCAAGGGCGATGGAGCCTGTACAGCTGGCTTCCACACCTGGTATAATGCCTCTGAAAGTGGCTTTAGTGGGTTTGATCGCTGAATGATCGATGCCCATCTTGCGCACTGTGTCCTGGTAAAGCAAATTTAGACTGCGGCCTCCGTCCATAAGGACTCGAGTGAGGTGGAACCCGTCTATTATTGGGTCGAGGACTAGTGCGGCTGGATTGCCCTGATTGGCGTTAACCGGACGATCCGTGCGGTTGAAGGTGACCGACCCTAGTTTATATTGTGGGACGACTAGTTCCCTTAAGTCGGCATCCCTAAGGGTGCATATCCGGTCCGAGTTGGTAATTTGGGTGGTATTTACCACATTCACCGATTGAATATGCGGGGGAAATTTCTTTTGCCCTCCTGTGTTCGGTGATCTGGGCTCTTCGTCGCCATCATCGCTTTGAGGCCCCCCTTCTCCGTCTTTGGCGCCTGCCCTGCCGGCTTGTTTGAAGACCCAGCATTCTTTGTTGGTATGGGTGGCTGGCGTTCCTGGGGTGCCATGAATTTGGCATTTGCGATCGAGTATGCGGTCCAGACTGGATGGACCCGGATTGTTATTTTTGGGTGGCCCTTTCCGCTGACCGGACTTTGATCCCCTGAACCCGGCATTACCTGCCGTATTTTTGGCGTTTTCACCATATTTGCGGCGCTTGTGTTTGTTGCGTCATGGTTTGCCGTTGCTATCCCTGGCTTCTGATATGCCAGGTTTGCTTGCTGTATTGGTACTACGAGCCAACTAGCTATCTTCGCCCGCGCAAAAGCGGGTCATAACTGTCGTGAGGGCTGCCATTGATTTTGGCTTCTCTTGGACGAGGTGCCGGGTGAGCCATTCGTCGCGGATATTATGCTTAAATGCCGCTAAGGCCTCTGCATCCGGACAGTCGACAATTTGGTTCTTCTTAGTTAGGAACTGGGTCCAGAATTTCCTGGCCGATTCCCCTGGCTCCTGAGTTATATGACTTAAATCGTCAGCGTCCGGTGGTCGCACATAAGTGCCCTGGAAATTGTCCAGGAATGCATCTGCCAGGCTCTCCCAACTTCCGATGGAGTTTGCCGGCAAGCTATTGAGCCAATGCCGAGCCGGCCCTTTGAGTTTTAGCGGGAGATACTTGATGGCATGTAAATCGTCCCCGCGGGCCATGTGAATGTGGAGGAAGAAGTCTTCTATCCATACCGCGGGGTCTGTAGTACCATCATATGATTCAATGTTTACGGGTTTAAATCCTTCTGGGAATTCGTGATCCATTACTTCATCAGTGAAGCATAGGGGGTGTGCAGCGCCTCTGTGCTGGGCTATATCACGACGCAGTTCATACGAGTCTTGTCTGCTGTATTCGGCCTGGCCGGATTTGCTTTTAGCATATCCGGCATGACGGTCATCGTCCCGCGTTGGGGTGCGCCCCCGTGATCCGTAGATCGATCCTGCATGTTTTGCTTTGTTTTCCAATACGTCTCGCAGGTTCCGCGTGTTACCCTGGGCCTTGGTATTTTTGTTTGAATGGCGGCGGGGTGCGGGCTGTACTTCGGGCTGATAAGCCTCTCTGTCTCGGCCGCGAGGTGGCCGATCAGCCGGATCATACGCTGGTGATGTAGGTTTCAATGCTTCCTCCTCGAGTTGGGGTAGCAACCTGCGCTTTGGGTAACTCTTGGTTGGTCGCTCGAGTTCGTATTCCTCGGCTACCAGGACTTCAGTCCATCTATCCGCTAGCAGATCTTGATCAGCTCGAAGCTGTTGTTGCTTTTCTTCAGGCTGTTTGTTGTGGCTATAAGCCGGCGCTTGAAGCGCTCCTGCTCGACGGGATCCTCAGGCACGATAAATTCTTCGTCACCGAGGCTCACCTCGTCTTCGGAGAGAGGCATGTAATTGTCGTCCTCTGATTCTCCATTTGTTGCCTGTTCCGGAGGGCTAGCTTGTTCATCATCCCGCTGGAGGTCTGGCTGGAGGGGATTATCGTCGTCTTCGGCACTATCCGGAGCGTTATTGTCTCTTGTGCCGGTATCGCTGCTTTTGCTGTGGCGAGACTTAGAGCGGCGCCGCTGACGTCGGTGCTTGGATTGCTTCTTGGAGGGATTATCCTCCGTTGTCTTATCGCCATCCCCCTCTTTGGGGGTGTCCACCATGTATATGTCATACGATGAGGTGGCAGTCCAGCACCCTGTGGGCGGTGGTTCTTGTTCGTGTCCTGCATCGTCGTCCATACCGTCGATGTCTTCGGAGCCGAAGTCGAGCATGTCGGTTAAGTCGTCGACAGTGGCTACTAAGTGGGTGGTGGGTGGGGCGCGAATTTCTTCGTCGTCCGCATCCCATTCTAGCCGGACATAGTTCGGCCAAGGGTCTCCTGACAGGGAGAGAGACTTCAACGAGTTTAGCACGTCGCCAAAAGGCGAGTGCAGGAAGATGTCCGCGGAGGTAAACTCCATGATCGGTGCCCAATCGGATTCGATGGGCACGGACGCAGGCGGCTCGGAGTCCATGGCCGAGGACGAATCCAACGGTTCGGCAACACGGGTCTCGTAGGAGGTGAAGTCAGTATTTGGCTCTATCGCCGCTGAGTGTGCGGCCTCCGTGGCGGGGTCCATCCAACCGTCCTCAGATGGCGCAATTTGTTCCGGATTGAGGGCCGGAGTAGTTGCAGGTGTGGTCTCCCGAACACTGTCCGACAGCAGAGCTAAATCATGCTCGTCATGATTGTGCGGCGCACCTGACATGTGCTCGAATCCGTCGAAGATCAAGTCTCCGCGGATGTCGGCAGTATAGTTCAAGTTTCCAAATCTGACCTGATGGCCAGGGGCGTAGCTATCGATCTGCTCCAGATGGCCAAGCGAGTTGGCCCGCAGTACGAAGCCGCCGAATACGAAGATTTGTCCGGGGAGGAAAACCTCACCTTGGATCGCATCATCGCCGATGATCGAAGGAGCCATCAAGCCTTATGGTGACGACACAGTGGAACTCTCAATGAAAGCACCAATGTCGGTGTCAAAACCGGCAGATCTCGGGTAGGGGGTCCCGAACTGTGCGTCTAAGGAAGATGGTAACAGGAGGCGGGGGACACGATGTTTACCGAGGTTTGGGCCCTCTCGATGGAGGTAATACCCTACTTCCTGCTTGATTGATCTTGATGATATGAGTATTACAAGAGTTGATCTACCACGAGATCGTAGAGGCTAAACCCTAGAAGCTAGCCTATGGTATGATTGTTCTTGTCCTACGGACTAAACCCTCCAGTTTATATAGACACCGGAGGGGGCTAGGGTTACACAGAGTCGGTTACAAGGGAGGAGATCTACATATCCGTATTGCCAAGCTTGCCTTCCACGCCAAGGAGAGTCCCATCTGGACACGGGACGAAGTCTTGAGTCTTGTATCTTCATGGTCCAACAGTCCGGCAGAAGGATATAGTCCGGCTGTCCGAGGACCCCCTAATCCCAGACTCCCTTAATGTGTACCTACATGCAACCAGTAAATGGTAGAAGTTAAACTGCAATTGCACAAATGATGCGAAAGACTGTAAGACATGGGATGCAGCTAACCTTGACGGCAAACAACACCATTGGCCGTTATGACCCTGTGTAAGTACATGGACAAGCATGTTAAGTACAACAGGGTTAGCATCCACCAAAAATAGCAAATGGGGCAGCATCTCTAGTATATCTTCATTGCGGAGAGTATCATGGTAGCAAATGGACAGATTAAAAAATGGATACAACTGTTAATTGCAACAGGCTTAACAACATCCTAAGTCATGTTTTGTAAGTTTGTAGCCACTGAAATGCAACTGTTTAAAAATGGATTCAACTGTTAATTGCAATAGGCTTAATAGACATTGAAACCGGTACTGATAAAAATGCAATTGGCATAGTTAAACATCACAAGGGAGGTGCTGCCAGAGCAGAGAATGGCCTAGATGTTTATAAAAAGTTAGGGAAAGTAGCTCAAACGTGTTAGGCATGTTTACTAGAACATGCTTAATACATCGACCGTACAGAACATAGCCATTAATTGCAACTGGTATTGGTAAGATTGAACTGGTGAGTACATACTTGGTAAGTCCTGAGAGGTAGTTGCTGGGGCACTTCATCTTCGCCAGAGCTCGCCCAAAGTCAGCGACGGCAGAGGCGAGTTGTTCCTCCGGGTCAAAGCGTGTATCAGTGCCACTGACATGTGTACCTACAGGCAACCAGTAAATGGGTAGAAGTTAAACTGCAATTGCACAAATTATGTGAAATACTGTAAGACATGGGATGCAGCTCACCTCGATGGCAAACAAAAGCATCACCGTTATGACACTGCGTAAGTACATGGACAAGCATGTTATGTGCAACAGGGTTAGCATCCACTAAACATAGCAAATGGGCAACATCTCTAGTGATATCATGAGTCATGTATTTTAAGTTTGTTGCTGGTATTGGTGAAATTGAGCTGGACACGGTAATATTTGAACATCACACAGTGTGTAGTACTTAAATAAACAAGGCACGACGTGCTTAATCCATCAACTGTACAAATCATAGCCGTTGCAAGTGGTATTGGTCAGGTTTAGCTGGTCAGAACTTACCTGTTAAGTCCTGGGGGTAGTCGCTGGGGGACTTCATCTGGGCCAGAGCCTGCACCATGTCGGTGGCAGAGGCGGAGGCGAGGTGTTCCTCCGGGTCAACACGCATAGCGGCCATCGTGCCATGGACCGCCATCAGCTTCTGGCGGGGGGGATTTGGAGGCATGAGGATGTTTCGCAGGCGCCATTTAAGCAATCAGGCCGGGGACGTGATAGAGATTAGTGGGTTACCTAACTGGATCCGAGCAGAACGTTGATGTGGTTGAGGCTGTGGTTGCGGCGGCGGCGGTTTGAGATGCCGGTAGGGGGAGGCGCGAGGGAGGGCGGGGGGGGGGGATACTGAGGGGAAGGGGATGTGGTTGGAGGAATAAATTCTGAAATCGCGCGCCTAATGAAAATTTCGATGCGAAACTTGAAACTTGGGCGGGGGAAACACACAACGCAGACGAAGCACGTAAAATATTCGTGTGCGAGAAAAAAGAAAGTTGGCAGATCCCGTCTCCAAAAAATGTACACGTGTACTTGATTTTTTTCGGTCAATGGTACGCCTGGTTTATTTGGAAATATTGCACAGGTAACTGACTTATGGGTGATTAACGCAAAAAACGCAGACGGGTACGGCATAGAAACCGTGTGTTTTGTGATCTTCTAATGATTAATGAAAAAAAAACACACACGGGCACACATGCTAATCAACGCTCAAAGCCCTCAAAGGATGCTCTTACCGACATTGTACGTTAAACTACAAACTAAAAGTACTACTTGTAATTTGCTCTAATACTACAAACTTAAACTACTTCTCACATGCTGCCATCAGGGCATGCTAGCCAGATGCCGGCATTCTCCTTCCCGGCCTTGTCGGCGGCAGCCCACCGTGCTTCGTTCTCCGCCAAGCTCTCCTCACCACGGCGTGCGGCCTCTTTTTTCTTGCGGCGGCGGGACTCTCTTTTCTTAACTGCTTTCTGCCTTTTCCGCTCCTTCTGTGCAGCTTTGGCCGCCTCTAGATCCACCACCCATTCGGCCATTGTAGCCTCAAAGTCCTCCCATGTAACTGTCTGGCCGGCGGCGGTGATGAACTCAGCGTGGCGAGATGCCATCGCTTCCTTACCATGTGTGCGGTCGCGGGCGGCAAGGAATGCGGCGCTGCGGTAAGCCATCACTTCCTTACCAGTTACTGTGCATCGCGGTGCCATGGACGACGCCTGGAGAGAGCTCTGGGACGGAGGGGCCGGGCAGCCGTACAGTGCGGGGATATTCAAGAGCTCAACCACAAACGACAACATAAATTTGGCTTCCCTTACAATTTTGCTCGTTCATTATTGCACACGGTTCATCTCCGTCGCTTCCGGAAACAGTGTGCGCTGAGCCTATTGTGTGTTGCATTATGATTGGCCGGAACCCCAGCCACGCGGATCGCGCGTGTGCACCGTTGGATGCGCCACGATCGAACAACAATCCAGGTCCCTCACATCACACCCGTGCACCTGTAGCTGGATTGGATTTATATGCGCTAAATGCCTAGAAAATGCACATAATCCCCTAAATATGGTAAATGAGCCCGGAAAAATGCCAAACTTGAACACGGTGCTTTGCAGGGTGTACGTTCTTCGTAGAAAAAAACTCCAGGGCAAAGAACGAAAAAAATTTGGATTCCCCTTCAATCTTGAGGATTTCCCTTTTGAAAGCATGGAACTTCCTCGGTGATGGTTTGATTTATGAAGGGCGTGCATGACAACATAAGCCAAACCTTCTCAAATTTTTAGCAGGGCATGGTGAGGTAATACCATGGCACCATGCCAGGCGTCATGTTTTTAAGCATTTATTTCATTTTTTCTATAGTTGAAAACCCAACAAACAAACATTTGTGGCTGACTATTGCCACACATTTCATCGAAATATCTATCCATTCCTTGTAAAAGGCATGAGAATTTACTAAATGGCACGAGCATGGTTTTCTAGGCCGTTCTTGTGGACCCTTTAATGCATCGATTGTTTGAACTTGAATTATGCGCATTAATGCCTAGGAAATGCACATAATCCCCTAAATATTGCAAATGAACCCGAAAAAGTGCCAAATTTGAACACGGTGATTTGCAGGTTATATGTTCATCGTAGAAAAAAACTCGTGGACAAAGGACAAAGGAAATTTGGACCCCCCCTTCAATCTTGGTGATTTCCCCCTTGAAACCATGAAACTTCCTCGGTGATGGTTCGATTTATGGAAGGCGCGCATCACAACATAAGGAAAACATTCTCCAATTTTTACCAGGGCATGGTGAGGCCATACCATTTCACCACACCCGGCGTCATTTTTTCCAACCATGTGTTTCATTTTTTGTATAGTTGTTAACCGAGTAAACGACGCGTTTATGGTTGACTATTGCCACACATTTCCTTGAAATATCTGCCCATTCCTTGTAAAAGGCATGAGAATGTGCTAAATAACACAAGCATGGTTTTCCAGACCGTTCTTGTGCACCTTTTCACGCACGGATTGTTTGAATTTGAATTATGTCCATTAATGCCTAGAAAATGCACATAATCCCCTAAATATGGTAAATGAGCCCGGAAAAATGTCAAATTTGAACACGTTGCATTTGAGGCGGTATGTTGATCGTTGGAAAAAAACTAAATGACAAACTAGGACGGAAATTAGGATTCCCCTTCAATCTTGGGGATTTTCCCTCTCGGAAGCATGGAACTTCCTCGGTGATGGTTCAATTTATGAAGGGCGTGCATGACGACATAAGCCAAACCTTCTCAATTTTTTACCAGGCCATGGTGAGGTCATACCATGGCACCATGCCAGGTGTCATGTTTTTTAAGCATTTATTTCATTTTTTCTATAGTTGAAAACCCAACAAACAAACATTTGTGGTTGACTATTGCCACACATTTCAATGAAATATCTATTCATTATTCCTTGTGAAAGGCATGGGAATTTACTAAATGGAATGAGCATAGTTTTCTAGGCCGTTCTTGTGGACCCTTTCATGCATCGATTGTTTGAACTTGAATTATTCCCATTAATGCATAGGAAATGCACATAATCCCCTAAATATGGCAAATGAACCCGGAAAAGTGCCAAATTTGAACACGGTGATTTGCAGGTTGTATGTTCATCATAGAAAAAACTCGTGGACAAAGGAAATTTGGATCCCCCTTCAATCTTGGTGATTTCCCCCTCGAAACCATGAAACTTCATCGGATCATGGTTCGTTTTATGAAAGGCGCGCATCACGACATAAGGAAAACATTCTCCAATTTTTACCAGGGCATGGTGAGGCCATACCATGGCACCACACCAGGCGTCATGTTTTCCAACCATGTGTTTCATTTTTTGTATAGTTGTTAACCGAGTAATCGACACGTTTATGGTTGACTATTATCACACATTTTCTTGAAATATCTGCCCATTCCTTGTAAAAGGCATGAGAATGTACTAAATAACACGAGCATGGCTTTCTAGATCGTTCTTGTGCACCTTTTCATGCACCGATTGTTCGAATTTGAATTATGTCCATTTAATGCCTAGAAAATGCACATAATCCCCTAAATATGGTAAATGAGCCCGAAAAAATGTCAAATTTGAACATGTTGCATTTGAAGCGGTATGTTGATCGTTGGAAAAAACGAAATGACAAACTAGGACGGAAATTTGGATTCCCCTTCAATGTTGGTGATTTCCTTCTCGAAAGCATTGAACTTCCTTGGTGATGGTTCGATTTATGAAGGGCGTGCATGACGACATAAGCCAAATCTTCTCAAATTTTTACCAGGACATGGTGAGGTCATACCATGGCACCATGCCAGGCGTCATGTTTTTAAGCATTTATTTCATTTGTTCTATAGTTGAAAACCCAACAAACAAACATTTGTGGTTCACTATTGCCACACATTTCAACGAAATATCTATCCATTATTGCTTGTGAAAGGCATTGGAATTTACTAAATGGCACGAGCATGGTTTTCCAGGCCGTTCTTGTGGACCGTTTCATGCATCGATTGTTTGAACTAGAATTATGCGCATTAATGCCCAGGAAATGCACATAATCCCCTAAATATGGCAAATGAACCCGGAAAAGTGCCAAATTTTAACAAGGTGATTTGCAGGTTGTATGTTCATCATAGAAAAAAACTCATGGACAAAGGACAAAGGAAATTTGGATCCCCTTCAATCTTGGTGATTTCCCCCTCGAAACCATGAAACTTCCTCGGATGATGGTTCGTTTTACGAAAGGCGCGCATGACGACATTTTTAACAGTGCACGGTGAGGTCATACCATGGCACCACACCAGGCATCATGTTTTTCCAAGCATGTATTTCATTTTTGTATAGTTGTTAACCCAGTAAATATCTGCCCATTCCTTGGAAAAGGCATGAGAATGTATTAAATAGCACGAGCATGGTTTTCCAGACCGTTCTTGTGCACCTTTTCATGCACCGATTCTTCAAATTTGAATTATGTGCATAATTAATGCCTAAAAATGCACACAATCCCCTAAATATGGTAAATGAGTTTGGAAAAATGTCAAATTTGAACACGTTTCATTTGAGGCGGTATGTTGATCGTTGGAAAAAAACTGAATGATAAACTAGGACGGAAATTTGGATTCCCCTTCAATCTTGGTGATTTCCCTCTCAAAAGCATTGAACTTCCTCGGTGATGGTTCGATTTATGAAGGGCGTGCATGACAACATAAATCAAACCTTCTCAGCTTTTAACCAGGGCACGGTGAGGCCATACCATGGCACCATGCCATCCGTCATGTTTTTCAAGCACATATTTCATTGTTTTATAGTTGATAACCCTGTAAATGACGCGTTTGTGGTTGACTATTGCCACGCATTCCATTGAAATCTCTGCCCATTCCTTGTAAAAGGCTTGAGAAATTACTAAATACCACGAGTATGGTTTTTCCAGACCGTTCTAGTGCACCCTTTCATGGACCGATTTTTTGAATTTGAATTACGTGCATTAATGCCTACAAAATGCACATAATCCCCTAAATATTGTAAATGAACCCGGAAAAGTGTCAAATTTGAACACGGTGATTAGCAGGGTTTATGTTCATCGTAGGAAAAAAACTCATGGATGAAGGACAAAGGAAATTTGGATTCCCATTCAATCTCGGTGATTTACTATCGCATACGATTCATCTTCGTCGCCTCTGCGAACCGTATGTGTTCACTCACACATGCAAAAGGAAAAAAGAAAACCCTCGGCCACTTCGTCCCCACTCACTCGCCGCGGACTCCTCCGCAACTCTGCACCCTAAGCTCGACGGCTGTTGGCGGCGGGCGTAGGTCGCGCTCCAAACGGCACCGGATTTCGCCTCCACCGCTTTCCGTCGCCTACCTGCACCGACATTCTAGACTCTGGTCGACTGGGGTTTTCTGCGGAATTGGGCCGGGGATTTTTCTCATGGAGAAGGTAATCAACTTAATTAGCAAAATATTCACTCATCTCTTATCATAGTCCGTCCGTCGCTGTTAATCAACCGGCGGAAATCGCCGTGGAATCATTTTTGTTCTAGCTGATTCGTGGGTGTTCATTGATGTGTGCACAGTGTGAGCACAAATCGGGCAACTATGGTCGTGGCCAGTCAGAAACGAAGTTCTATCTCACCATTCCGGATGACTTTAGGGAGCGCTCGGTATGTTCAATGTCAACCTACCACGGTCGGCTTGGCCTAAATTTGTGAACATATACCGTTTGTTGCTACATCTATATATTTGCATCAAATCTTTGTTACGTTATCTATTTTTAATTCTATATTTTTGTACTTTGCTTGCATCTATATATGGATATGTTCTATCAGTTACTCCCGTATTTGCATCTTGCTCGGTTATTTCAAAATATCTAATTTACGATCTTAATTTTCATTTCAAGCAGTACATCCCTTGCTTTGCAAGAATAGGAGTAGAAGGAAATCTTGGGCTTTACTTTGCTGATGACTCCCAGGATGTCATATTGACAACGCAACATGGATTTACAATGACAGTTAGTGTAAAACTTGATAAAGATGGTCACTCCTATTTTAATGCGGACCTTTGGAGAAAAATGTCTAAGTGTTATGAACTGAAAGCTGGCAATAAAATTCTAGTGCGTGCACCACAACCTGGTCTAATTAAGATGGATGTTTACTTCCCCGATGTCATTAGTCGATCAAAGTCTGATCGAGGTTAGTGTCCTTTCAACTTTCTCCATGTTGTCATATTACTATTTAAGCAACCAATTGACCACTATTTGGGGACCATGACGGCGAGGTGGACTGGAGCAGACGAGGATTCCGGGGAAGACGGCGCGCACCCGCAGGAAAGGGAGGAGAAGGCAAGTACCCGAAGCAATGATGGCCTCTCTACATGCACTAGGCAGTTGGCCTATCAAGAAGGGACCGGGGCTGCGTGGGGAAGTGAAGACGCCCACGTCCGATCAAGCGCCATGCGTCAACTTGGACCGCAGGTGATTGGGGCCCGCAGCGCTCCACCCTTGCCCTTTGGCTTCGCCTTGAAGCCAAGTCCGAGCGCGCCTTGGGCCCTCATACGTCTCCATCGTATCTATAATTTTTTATTGTTACATGCCAATATTATACAACTTTCATATACTTTTGGCAACTTTTTATACTATTTTTGGGACTAACATATTGATCTAGTGCCCAGTGCCAGTTCCTGTTTGTTGCATGTTTTTTGTTTCGCAGAAAATCCATATCAAACGGAGTCCAAACGGTGTAAAAACTGACGGAGATTTTTTTTGGAATATATGTGATTTTTGGGAAGAAGAATCAATGTGATACGATGCCCAAGGGGGCCATGAGGCAGGGGGCATGCCCCAGGGGGTCAAGCGCGCCCTAGGCCCTCGTGGCCACCCCGTAAGGCAGTTGGTGCCCTTCTTTCGCCGCAAGAAAGCTAATATCGGGATAGAGACCGTGTCCAAAATTCAGCCCAATCGGAGTTACAGATCTCCGGGAATTTAAGAAACGGTGAAAGGGCAGAATCAGGAGCGCAGAAACAGAGAGAGACAGAGAGACATATCCAATCTCGGAGGGGCTCTCGCCCCTCCCGTGCCATGGAGACCAAGGACCAGAGGGTAAACTCTTCTCCCATCTAGGGAGAAGGTCAAGGAAGAAGAAGAAGAAGAAGGGGGGGCTCTCTCCCCCTCTCTTCCGGTGGCGCCGGAACGCCGCCGGGGCCATCATCATCACCGCAATCTACACCAACAACTTCACCGCCATCATCACCAACTCTTCCCCCCTCTATGCAGCGGTGTAACCCCTCTTTTACCTGTTGTAATCTCTACTTAAACATGGTTCTCAACGCTATATATTATTTCCCAATGATGTATGGCTATCCTATGATGTTTGAGTAGATCCGTTTTGTCCTATGGGTTAATTGATGATCGTGATTGGTTTGAGTTGCATGTTTTATTATTGGTGCTGTCCTATGGTGCTCTCTGTGTCGCGCAAGCGTGGGGGATTCCCGCTGTAGGGTGTTGCAATATGTTCATGATTCGCCTATAGTGGTGGTGTCGGAGTAAATAGCCACGGGTAGCTTAACCGACTGCCCCTGGCTCTTCAAAAATTATCAGGCCATTTGAGCCTTCAAGCATTCAAAGCATTGGGCCGCCTTCCCCCAGTCGGCTACCCCAGAAGCCGACTCTCAGAAGGCGACCCAGCCTCGGCAACCTCCCCCAAGACAACTACGAGATGGCCGACTCCAGGAAGCCGGCCATAGAGAGTGCCGACTCCCCAGAGCCGGCTATGAAGAGCGCCGACTCCCCAGAGCCGGCCATGAAGAACGCCGACTCCAAGAAGCCGGCCAAGACCGCACCCACCAAACTACGCCCACATAACGGTGACAAGACGGGGTGTGGCTACAGTGCGGCCCACTACCCCCGAACCCCGAGGCAGGCATGGCCACAGGATGCTGTACGGGTCGGCCATCTCCCGTCCGGCTCGGCCCTGTAGCCACGCTGGCCTCAACGTCATCCACGACAGACGCTAGTACGGCCCACGGGCGGCGGGCCCCTTCAGCCAGAGAGAGGCACGAAGGGGGCCCAGCCTCCCCCAGTCGGCCAAGGGCGTAGCCGGCCCCCAGAAGCCGGCTACTCCCCTCCCTCGAAACATGTGCCACATTAAGGAGACAAGACGAGGTAAGGCTATAGTGAGAGCCCTCGAGGCGGCGCACTGTAGCCACGCTTACCTCGACGAAGCCCTCGTCATCAGGGGTGAGGCTACAGTAAACAGCCGCCGACAAGACCCCCAGGCGGTGGGGCCGGCCTGTCGACCAAGAGGCTGGCAGCCGGCGGGACCCACCAGTCGGCGGGCCCCGATGGCCGGCGGAGAAGCCGGTGAGCATAGACACTGACGGCTGGGACCCGCGCCCAGCCGGATTACAATTGTACCCCCGGGGGGTAGGCCTATATAAACCCCCCGGGGCACCCATGCAAAGGGTTGGCTTCTTAGAGTTACACACACCATATAGAAAGGGAAGTGAGAGCTAGCCTTGCTCCTCTTCTCCCTCGAACCAGACAGCTCAAGGAGCACTTGTAGCTACTCGTTCCGATCTAGTGATCATGCGGAGACCCCGCACAGCAAGACTAGGGGTGTTATCTCCACGGAGAGCGCCGAACCTGGGTAAGATCCGCCGGCGTGCATGTCTTCGCCTCATCCCGTTTCCAGGCACCGGCGATGTCTTACTGGCTCCCACAATGATAAGCCACCCGTTGGCATATGTCGCACCTACCACCCGACAGGTGGCATGAGTGACAGAAGCACAAACCCAAGTAAGTAGGTTGTTTGCGTATGGGATAAAGGGGACTTGATGCTTTAATGCTATGGTTGGGTTTTACCTTAATGATCTTTAGTAGTTCCGGATGCTTGCTAGAGTTCCAATCACAAGTGCATATGATCCAAGAAGATAAAGTATGTTAGCTTATGCCTCTCCCTCATATAAAATTGCAATAATGATTACCGGTCTAGTTATCGATTGCCTAGGGACAAATAACTTTCTTGCGTGACAACAAGCTCTCTACTAAAACTAACTTAGTTGTGTCTTTATCTAAACAGCCCCTAGATTTTATTTATGCGCTCTTTATTATCTTGCAAACCTATCCAACAACACCTACTAAGTACTTCTAGTTTCATAGTTGTTCTAGGTAAAGCGAACGTTAAGCGTGCATAGAGTTGTATCGGTGGTTGATAGAACTTGAGGGAATATTTGTTCTACCTTTAGCTCCTCGTTGGGTTCGACACTCTTACTTATCGAAAGAGGCTACAATTGATTCCCTATACTTGTGGGTTATCAAGACCTTTTTCTGGTGCCGTTGCCGGGGAGCAATAGCGTGGGGTGAATATTCTCGTGTGTGCTTGTTTGCTTTATCACTAAGTAATCTTTATTTGCTGTTCTGAGTTGTTCTCTATCTTTAGTTATGGGTAGGAAATGCAAAATACCAAAAAATTAGTTGTATCTACTGAACCAATGGTTGAAGAACCACTCAAAATCTATCACACTCCTGAAGATTTTTACTTGGATCATCTTTGATCCCTATGTGCTCGTGCTGAAAACCCAACTAGCTTAGTTGAGGGAAAATCTTTAGATGAGCATGCTTGTTATGTGCGACACCGCATATCCGAAAAAGGGAAAGTTTTACTTGATCAAATTCATCGTTTGCAGTGCTATGCTTGGAATTTATGTGAAATATATGATTTTACTTGTTGTTCTGAAAACCCTAAGAAACACCTTCCCTACCAATGTGAGTTTAGTGATAACTGAATCGTATCTTCGTATGCTAAGGGTGTTTATAATTACTATGATGTTCAACAAATTGAAGAATTTGTTGCTTTTAAGGGTGCTTATGAAATTGCTTCTTTGATTGGAAAGTATGATGCTACTCTTTACAAATCTGAAAATTTTGCCATACTTAAATATTGTTATGATAATTATCCTTCTAATGCCTATGTTAAACCATATATTGAGGACTCCTCCGCTGTCCAAGAAGAGACTAATATTTTGCAGGAGTCTATGGAAGAAGGAATTGATGAAACTGTGGGCTCATTGGATGAAAAAGATGATGAGGAGAGCGAAGAACAAAAGGAGGAAGAGCCTATTAACTACCCGTGCCCACCTTCTAATGAGAGTAACTCTTCAACTCATACATTGTTTAATTTCCCTTCATGCTTACCGAAGGATGATTGTTATGATCCCGTTGATTCTTTTGAAATATCCCTTTTTGATGATGCTCGCTATGCTTGTGGCCAAGATGCCAATATGAATTATTCTTATGGAGATGAACTTGCTATAGTTCCTTATGTTAAACATGAAATTGTTGTTATTTCACCCACGCATGATAGTCCTATTATCTTTTTGAATTCTCCCGACTACACTATATTGGAGAAGTTTGCACTTATTAAGGATTATATCAATGGGTTGCCTTTTACCGCTACACATGATGATTTCGATAGATATAATATGCATGTGCTTTCTGCTCCTACTTGCAATTATTATGAGAGAGGAATATCTCCACCTCTCTATGTTTCCCACATGATAAAATTGCAAGAAACTGTTTATACTATGCATTGGCCTTTACTATGTGTGCATGAATTGTTCTTCTATGACATGCCGATGCATAGGAAGAGAGTTAGACTTCATCATTGCTTGATATATGTTACTTTGTGCTCACTACAAAATCACAAATCATTGTTAATTAAAATTGGCTTTGATATACCTTGGGATCCGGGTGGATCCACTACTTGAGCACTATATACCTATCTTAATGGCTTTAAAGAAAGCGCTGCCAGGGAGACAACCCGGAAGTTTTAGAGAGTCATTTATTTCTATTGAGTGCTTTTATATAGTTTAAAAACAAAAAAAATAAAGAGGGGAACCTAAAACTTTTTCAAAAAAGGAAAGCGAAAGTGAGAAAGACGAGCATTGTTAAAGTGGGAGCTAGCCTTGAACTTTGTTCATGCTCACGGAAACTTTGTGAATCTTGATTACATCAACTTTTCAACAAAAATAATTATCCCCTTGTACAATTCCATTGTATAATAAAAATAATGTGCCAAGGTTTGCCTTTAGGATGTTTACATTGCTAGTTGGTTTGTGCGGTGCAGAACAGAAACTTTTGCTGTACTGCGCGATTTTACATTTTTTACTGGAACGTCAAACGGTTCTGAAACTTTGTGCACTGTCTTTCTATACAATTTTTTTTATTTTTGTTAATTTTGGCAGAATGTTTGGAGTACCATAAGTATGGTGAATGTTCAGATTATTACAGACTGTCCTCTCTAAAACAGATTGTGTTTTTGATGCATAGTTTGCTTGTTTTGATGAAACTATCGATTCCTATCAGTGGACTAAGCCATGGAAAAGTTATATTACAGTAGCTATAATGCAAAAACAAAATATGAATTGGTTTGCAACAGTACTTAGAGTAGTGATTTGCTTTATTATACTAACGGGTCTTACCGATCTTTTTGTTGAGTTTTGTGTGGATGAAGTGTTCGAAGATCGAGGAGGTCTCGATGTGAGGAGAAGGAGGAGAGGCAAGAGCTCAAGCTTGGGTATTCTCAAGGCACCCCAAGTAAATATTCAAGGAGACTCAAGCGTCTAAGCTTGGGGATGCCCCGGAAGGCATCCCATCTTTCTTCAACAAGTATCAGTATGTTTTCGGATTCGTTTCGTTCATGCGATATGTGCAAATCTTGGAGCGTATTTTGCATTTAGTTTTCACTTTTCTTTTATGCACCATGCTGGTATGAGATAGTGCTCGGTTGATTTATAGAATGCTCATTGCACTTCACTTTATATCTTTTGATATGGCTCTATATAATGCTTCATGTGCTTCACTTATATCATTTGAAGTTTGGATTGCGTGTTTCTCTTCACATAGAAAACCGCCATTTCTAGAATGCTCTTTTGCTTCACTTATATTTGTTAGAGCATGGGCATATCTTTTGTAGAAAGAATTAAACTCTCTTGATTCACTTATGTCTATTTAGAGAGTTGACAGGAACTGGTCATTCACATGGTTAGTCATAAAATCCTACATAAAACTTGTAGATCACTGAATATGATATGTTTGATTCCTTGCAATAGTTTTGCGATATAAAGATGGTGATATTAGAGTCATGCTAGTGGGTAGTTGTGGATTGTAGAAATACTTGTGTTGAAGTTTGTGATTCCCGTAGCATGCACGTATGGTGAACCGTTATGTAACGAAGTTGGAGCATGAGGTATTTATTGATTGTCTTCCTTATGAGTGGCGGTCGGGGACGAGCGATGGTATTTTCCTACCAATCTATCCCCCTAGGATCATGCGCGTAGTACTTTGTTTCAATGACTAATAGTTTTTTGCAATAAGTATGTGAGTTCATTATGACTAATGTTGAGTCCATGGATTATACGCACTCTCACCCTTCCATCATTGCTAGCCTCTTCTGTACCGTGCATTGCCCTTTCTCACCTTGAGAGTTGGTGCAAACTTCACCGGTGCATCCAAACCCTGTGATATGATACGCTCTGTCACACATAAGCCTCCTTATATCTTCCTCAAAACAGCCACCATACCTACCTATCATGGCATTTCCATAGCCATTCTGAGATATATTGCCATGCAACTTCCATCATCATCATATACATGACTTGAGCATTTATTGTCATATTGCTTTGCATGCTCGTAAGATAGCTAGCATGATGTTTTCATGGCTTGTCCATTTTTTCATGTCATTGCTACGCTAGATCATTGCACATCCCGGTACACCGCCGGATGCATTCATATAGAGTCATATCTTTGTTCTAATATCGAGTTGTAATATTGAGTTGTAAGTAAATAAAAGTGTGGTGATCATCATTATTGGAGCATTGCCCCAAGAAAAAAAAGAGGCCAAAGAAGCCTAAATAAAAAAAGGGGGCCAAACAAGCCCACCAAAAAAACAAAAAGAAAGAAAAAAGAAAAAAAGGGGGCAATGTTACTATCCTTTTACCACACTTGCGCTTCAGAGTAGCACTGTCGGATCTCGGGTTCCGGCAAAACCCTCAAGGTTTGAACACTGGGGTGCGCATGAAGATCTCCCTCTACCGATCCATGCCCTAACCTCACTACGATCTCAGGGGCTAGCTCGATGAACTCGCAACACAAGGGACATAAGATTTATACTGGTTCGGGCCACCGTTGTGGTGTAATACCCTACTCCAGTGTGTGGTGGTGGATTGCCTCTTGGGCTGAGGATGAATAGTACAAGGGGAAGAACAGCCTCCTGAGGCGGGGTGTTCTTGTGCTTGGTGAACTGGTGAGGGTGAGGATTACTCAAGGAGAGATGAGATGCCTCCGAATGAGTCATCTCCTACGGTGGTGGCTAGTCCTATTTATAGAGGCCCTGGTCCTCTCCCCAAATATTTAGTGGGAAGGGAGCCAACAATGGCCAATTTGAAAGGGGACAGCTAGTACAGCTTATCCTGACAAAAGCAGTCTTCGCCGAGGCTCCATGGTGACCTCCATCTTGCCGTCCTGCTGGTCTTGGTCTCGTTGCACTGATATGGAAACCTTTGCTTGACGCCTCGGTACTCCGCGCCTGCGCTTGCCTCCTTAGCACCAAAGAGTAAATAAGGACACTGTGCGCTGGCGCCCGCCTAGTCTGGTCTCGATCGTCATGGCTCACGTCATCGGAACTTCGCGAGGTTTTCCTTGTCTTGATCTCTCCGCCCCTCACGAGCCAACCTAGTGAGGCCGCTCCCGAGGAGGTCTTGCATCGTCTGCCTCACGAGGCTTGGCCCCTCGCGAGGGTCTTGAATGCTTGTTAGTGAAGATGGGCCGTATGGGCCCTCTCGTAGAGCCACACCGTGGGCTGCAGGCAGGCAAGTCTGGGGACCCCCATTCCCAGAACGCTGACAGTAGCCCTCGGGCTTGGCTTCGAGGCGAAGCCAAAGGTCAAGTGCGGAGCGCCGCCGGCCCCAATAGCCTGCCCTCTCTGCTTCCTTTCGCCTTGCTCAGATCCCCCTTCTTGTGCCATGCTTCTGAAATCTCCAGATCTGCTTCCATCCTCCATCGCATCAACGACCAATGGCGCCTCGCAAGGTCAAGTCTGCCTCATCGCTGGCCTGGTACGAGCCGACTCTCGACGCACCCAATGTTTCTGAGAAGAGCCTCGCCGCCACTCGCCTTCTTACAGCGGGGGAAAGCAACAAGAGGGGGAAGACTGAGCTTCGGGCCGGCTCCGCCGTGCTGGAGCCTGAGGGAAGCACCTTTTTTCCCTTCTTCTCGAGCAGTATCGCCACGGGGTTGGTTCCCCCCTTTTCCGACTTCTTCTACGAGGTCCTCGGCCACTACGGGCTACAGGCGCTGCAGCTTCATCCCAACTCCATTCTTCTCTTATCGATCTTCGCCTACTACTGCGAGGCGTACCTCAGCGTGATGCCGTCCGTGGCTCTTCAGCGCCACTTCTTCTTCCTTCACATCAACGAGGGTCACACCTCCGGGTGTGCCAACTTCATCGCGGCCGGCAAGGCCAACTCGATCTCGAAGACGGGGAAGAAATCCGACGGCTTCCAGAGCAAGTGGGCCATGATGGACGCTAAATGCATCCACCCACGCTTGACGCTACCGACGGAGATGCCCCAGTCTGACAAAGGGTGGTCTTGCGCGAAGCTCACCGATGAGCGGGTGACGTTGGTGCTGGAGCAGATGAAGACCGACCTGAAGCCGGGCAACGTGAAGGCAGCAAAGGTGACAGGGGCCATACTCCTGAGGGAATTCCTGATGCTGCGCGTAGCCCCGCTTCAGGCTCGTATGCGCCCCCTGTGGGAGCTTGGGGACGAAGAGGACAAGGTTTGCCTGAGCCTGAAGGCCTTGT